>NC_081250.1:107902337-107949837 GCF_030490865.1 Poecile atricapillus | reverse complement strand
GAGGAGCGGGCAGCTCCCCCCCCCCGCCTCCCCCGCTCCCCGTAGGAGCCGGTGGCCACCCCCCGAGGAGCCGGGAGCCGCTGGGCGGGCAGGGGCTTCTCCCCGCCGGCGAGCGGGGAAGGCGGCTGAGGGTGGCTGTCACCTCAAATAAACATCTTTGGATGGGCGCGCTCCTCCCGGGCCGGTCTGTACAGTGCAGTGAAGTTGAATAAAACCTGGGTGGCGTCAGGTCAGAACATCTATAAGTTGTCTACTTTTGGGGGGCAGGGGTGTGAAGGGGGGAAAGGGGTGCGAGGGGGAAAGGCCATCGGAGCTGAGAGCCAGTGGTGCGGCCCGTGGGGCTGCCGGCGGTGCAGGGGCGCAGAGCCCGGCCAGCCCCGGCCGGGGAGGTGACCCGAGCCGCGCCGTGGCAGGCGGCAGGCCTCGTTTCCTTCCCGGCTGGGCTGGCGAACACCAGGAGTTAAGTGGCTGGAAACCAGCGCAGTTTCGTAGTTAGAAAGCAGGAGCGGGGTCTGCTTTTATGGACCTGCACAGGAGGACCTGGCAAAAAACTGCGCTCCCTTCCCTTGAAACAACTCTTTCTAGGAGTTCCCTTTTCAAAGTCTTGTTGACTTCAGTGAGCTTTAGAGCAGGCTTCAATTCTTTTTTTTTTTTCTTTTCTTTTATTTTTCTTTTTAATTTTTTTGAAACTCTCCAGATACTTTAGAAGGGAATAAAGGGTGCCTTGAATTTACTGCTTTACCTGCTGCTGCCGTCTGTATCTAGTTTACCGAAGTTTGTGCAGTTCAGTGGTCCTTTTGTTTGGTATCTTGTGAAGAACAAACGAGCCGCTCTTCCCTTTACCTTTTAAAAATGATACCACAATGAAAGTTCTGTTGCTTGGGAGCACGCTTATGTTCCGAGCTTCCCAGGGAGGATTTATGTGTGTGCGCATAAGAGTTTTAGAGCCAGTAGGAGAGCAACCAATTAGCTATATTTGCAAAAAGATGCAGGAAAACTTTAACTGAGCGGTAGTCTTAGACCTCCAAGTATTTAAGTGCAAAGGAATAAAGGTTCAGAATTAATTGCCAAATAGAGGAAATGGTTCTCCTGTTAGACATTGGGTATGTTTCACTCGTGGTGATTTGTTACATGTGTTACAGAGAGAAGTTTTGTTTCAAATATCTTCCTGTAAACATCACTTAATTTAAAACAAAAGATACAGCTTCCATTTTATGTGGAGGTATGGGCTTTGCCTTTCTTATGCACCAGTTGCCTGAGAATACCTAAAATGAGTAAACAGCAACATTGTATGTTTCAGATGGAGTAGCTTGGATTTGCTGACAATAAACTACTGACTTGAGAAAACCACTTAATGTTCAGGATGGAGATGACAGAGATTTCTTTGCAGAGTCTTATTTACTATTTTTCAACTAAAACCAGGCAGTAAATCAATCATCATCTGTAATTATTGCTGCAGTAATTACCTTTGGGGAGTAGGTTATCATTCTTGGTGGCCTTTGTTCAAATATCTCTTTCATTTTCCCTGTTTTATTTTTCTTGAATCATGTCAGTTTCTGAGTGGATTAATAGTATTCTGAAAGCAGTCCGATTGTGAGATTTCTGAAAGGGCTAATAATGCGATTCATCTGAGGAGCTGAAAGATGCTTGCACAGACTAGCATTTAAATTCATGGATAAGAGTTTGCCCATCAATTATTACATCTCCATTTTTAGTGAACAAACAAAAGCTGTAAGTAATGTTGCAAGGAGAATTTGAACTGTACCTCCAATGCAGCACTTATTTAAATTCCTGATTTCTTAAGTATTACTGATTTAGTCAGTACAAAATGCAGTTCTACAGATAAAAATAAACAGTATTTTAAATAGCTTATTTGAAAAACTATTCTTTGAATGTATGTAAATGAGTTACTTAAACTCATGAGCGCTGTTTTACATCTAAATAAAATATGGAGTTACACATTACATTTCCAATTTGTCATGTACTTAGCAACCCTTTCTGGGGGGAAGATATAAGAGATATTTTTGATATGTCTGTCACTTTTGATAACTTAATTTGAAACTTATATCTTAGGGGAATACCGATACAAGGCAGGTAAATACATTAAAACAAAACGACAATTGAGTTTTTCATATTGAATGCATGAAACTAATGTTCATCTGAAATGGTGGATGTTAAGAACTAGTTAATGAGTAAATTTCTTTTATTTCTTGAAAATACACTTTTTTCAATTACCCTGGTTTCTGTTTACATTCCTTTTATATTTATTTCTCTCTATCCTTTCTTTTTTTTTTTCTTCTTTTTTTTTTTTTTTTTTCCTTTTCCCTGTTTTGGTTTCTTGCCAACTTTGGTCTGACTATCCCCCAGCAGTTGGTGAAGATTGCATCTCAGAATTGTACCTAGGAAAGAAAATAGGCATGGCTAATGTTAGACAAGCCCCGTATAATTTTAGAATAGTAAAATCTTTTTTCTGAAGAAAAATAATTTTTAATTATTTTCTGTGGCAAACTCTGTCTCTTACAAATACACTGCAGGTTTGTGGCAAAAAAAAAAAAGTCTCAAAAGGAGAGTAAATCACAACTTTCTGAAAAACTGTAATTTGAATATCTTCCTTTACTTTAGGAAGGAGGAATTAAAGTTCAACTGTCGGGTACTTTAAAGCAGGGGAAGGCTCAGTTGCATCAAACTCATCAGTCCTGACCTATATTTCATTCTACTGATTAATTTATCCCATTTCCTTGGCTAGTTTCTGAAAAAAAAAAAATCTATTAAGTATCATTGACCTGATCAAAATCACCTAATGCATTTGGTGAGGAGGAGAGGGAGGATAGCTGGAGAGAAGCAGGTGGGGAAAGAGAAGCCGGAGGTATGATATTCGTATACAAGCCCCAAAAGAGGCACTGTGCAAATGAAGGGTATCAAAGAAGGACAATTGTTATGACTCCTTAAACTCCTGACATCCAGGGGCAGAGCCATTCCCTAAGTAAAACTATGGTAGAGACCTCTGTGATGAGAAGGCAAAGGAGGGGGCAGAGCAGCTTCTTGTATCTTGTTTAACTTGGCCATTATGAGTTGTAAACCTTTTTTTGTGACTTGGCGTGCTTTGGAGATATCACACTTGGGTTACTGACTGCCTACCCCCCCTCCTTCCTTTCTGGTTTATGGGGTTTTACTTATAGGAGGGCTTGAGGTTTTTGGTTTGTTTTTTTTTTTCTTTGCTCTTACTACCGGCTTTTGATGAAAAAGTTTGTTTAGGAAAAAAGTTACAAAAATAGAGTCACTTGCAAAGAAAATTAGGTATTCTTTACATGAAACTGAGTATAAATGTAGTTCTACTAAATGTTAAATACAGGTTTCTCTAAGCTAAAGCCAGGTAATATTCATTACTGTGTTCAAAGTCACCCATGAAAAATCATTGAAATGGCAGTTGTTAGATAAGCTATCACAAGGAAACTAGTACAGCTCTACATGTTTACTAGAAGTGCTGATCTCTGATTTCTTTTTGTGGAAAAAAACCCAAACAACCTGTGGTTTTACTTTAAAGTAAATTTTTACTCCGTGCAATTTTGTGTCCTACATGCAGAAATAAAATTAGTAAATGTTAGTTCCTAGAAAGATGAGCAGGATACATTTCTCAGTTGTCTTTTACATACCCATGCTCTGCTTAAAGAAGGCTTCTATCTTGAAATATATAAGCCCAGAATGTCTCGTGAAGTTGTTCCCTGTTTTTGAGGAAACCTAGGTAATCTTTCCATTCTGAATGAATTTACAACTGCAGCTCAATTCATGTAGAGTATTGGTGGTCTGAGCAAATATATCTGTGTTTTAATGGGACCTGTTTCCTTAGCACAGAATCCAAGTGAAAGGATGTTTCTCATGCAGAGGTGCAGGTTTTGGGGTGTAGTACCAAGGAAGGTAGAATAGTAATGGATTAAAAGAAAAATATTACTAACCAGCAGCATTAGTTCAGAGAGAATTTGACATTCGGATCGCCTTCCAACAGTAGCCTTTACATTTCTCTGTATCTGTCAACTGTTTGAATGTTTGTTTGCAGCCCCAGCCCCTCCCTGGCTTCCAAATTGCATGGGCTAGACTCAAAAGTCATGAGATTGTTTGCTGATTAGGCTATAATCAATCCAGCATAAACAAAAACAGCAATTAGTATTGGCATTATTTCTGTGAATTTGACTTAAAGTTTTGGTATTATTGGTCCAAAGAACTTTTCTGAACAGGCTGTTTTCAGGAACTGTGTTATTTTGGCATCATCATTTTATAGGGAGGGAACAAAAAATTCATGAGATTCCATTTGGCCTGAAAAACAAAAACATCTGTTTGATGCATGAGTAAATTGCTGACTTCTATTTGGCTATCCAAAAAAGGGCAAAAATTAGGATACCGAACATAAAAGAGTACGTGAAAAAAGAAAAAGAAATTACAAAGAGGATTTAAGATTAGCATCTTTTTATAATGTGGGCTATTTATAGCCTTCTCTTTTGGACTTGCCAAAACATGCCTTTATGTATTAAAGAAATCCTTAACAACAAAAACATCCCTAACTTTTAGTAATATTAATTGACTTTGGCAATGCATAATGATATTGATGGTCTTGATTAGCTGAGGGATTACAGTAATGCTGCCCAGTCATTTCTGGGGCCAGCATGTGTTATATTGACCATCATTGTCTGCTGCTTGGGGTTAGGCACCATTAGAAGTGAACATCTAAACAGCTACTAGCTGTACTGCTAGTTTCCACAAAGGTGAAATCTTGTGACAAAGATAATATTAAGAGGTTTAGTAAGGCTGCTGATGTGTTTGGATTGGTTTGATTTTGTTTTCCTGAGTAGCTGTTAACTTGTGTAACAAGGGAAGCTGTCAGTATGGAGTCACTTATCTAACATGTGTAGGATAACATTATCCACCATGATCTAAGATCTCTTGAAAGGCTTTATGTTGCTCTATAATTCATTCTGTCTAATTTACAGCTTGTTTAATAGCTCTCAATTCTTTGTTCTGAAATACAATTCAGTATTTTCAAACTTGCGCATTTTGAAAAAAAAAATCTTCCCTTTGAAAAGCTGTGCATGAGGAAAAGATCCAGAAAAACTGTCAAGATTTTATGTAGACCATATGCACTCAGTATTTTTTTCCGTGTAAAATAATTAAAATATGATATTTTGAGGTTTTTTTTTTAGATTGATTAAAACAAAGTTTTGATACCCTAAGACAACCTCCTAGAATCTTTTCCTAGCCATATTTTACAATTTCCATTGGTTTCTGCAGGGTTACCTGAGCTCAGAATCAGTCCCAGCTGGGGGTTGGGAAAATGCATTATTTCACTTAAATCAGAACTGTGGCATATATATGTACATGTATATAAATATTTCCCTGAAGGGACAACAGACAGATCTACAAAGAATTTGGCCTGTTTTATTTGGTGCTGTGAAAATGTACATGTCTGTTTCCAAATACATTTTGTAGTGTGTTACTACAAAGCTTTAAAGTTTTTCAGTTGCTGTCTTTATAAAAGTTGGACAGCACAAGAGAGGCTTTTAAATACTTTTAAATCATAATGTAACATTTGGCATAGGACTCTGACAAAAGATGGATGTGCAAAGACCAAAAGAGGTGGTGAGGTTTGTTTTTGTTTTAAAATTAGACAGCTTGGGTTCTATTTCACCTCAAGTATGAGTAATTATGCTAGTTTAGCAATTATTAGAGATGAAAGAAATTCTGTTAGATATGAGTCTCCTAAACTTCAGTAGCTTTAGTTTTAGCCAGGATAATGATCAAGGAGTAGTTAGCCTTATGCCTAGGGACTATGCTGTAGCAAAAAAGATACGGCTGATCTTGGGGGTATCCTTATTACAACATGTTATAATTAACATTTTCATTCAGCCCTCCTACTTTCCAAAAAATCCTCTTTATTTTTTTCTGTGCTCTCATTGGTAAGACTGCACAAAATTGTTCTCTTTCAATGGATTTTTGAACCAGGGCAGTTGTCTTCCATATTTAGAATATTAATTAACACTGGTCACAGGGCTTTTTCCCCCCATTTCATGTTCCTTTAGTTTCAGACACATTTTTTTCCCTCTATGCTGAGTAATTATTAAGAAAAAAGATGTAGAAGATTTTTTTTTTCCCTCCTCCTTTTTAGAATTTAGTCTAGGTCATACATGTCCTTCTGGAGTGTGCACGTTTGGGTTTTGGATTTTCCTTTAGCTAGGGTGATGCTGTGCATGCCATACTGCAACTGTTCTTTATACAGTTGAAACCATAGAATGTGTACTCAAAAGGGTTGTAGGGTTGTTGCTTACCAGTTCTGTACAATTAAAGCCCAATGAAGTTTTAGAAATTTTGAGGGCTTGTTCTCATTGGGGTCCCCCTCCTTTTTTTTTTTTTGTATCATAGGGGTAAGGGTGTTTTTTCAATGAGAGGTTTGTCTGATACTTTCACTTTTAAATATAGGTACAATCAGGTGCAATTTTTCTTTGGAAGAGTAGGAATTCTAGTCCTTCAAAATTTCTTAAATCTATCTCTCTATCTCTCTATGTCAGTATAGTTGCATTCCCCACTTCTTTATTTAATGTGATATGGACTTGCTGTAGTTCTTGGAAAATGCAGTATCTAGCTAGCCTTCTTAAAAATTTGGCAGTCCTAGTCCTTAGTTAGACAGCTGGCTGAAGCAGAACACCTTTTTGTCCTGAGGAAAAATGGATGGGATGTTGATAGTGAGGATTTTCAGTGTTTTCCTTCTGCCCCAAACCTGATTTTTTGAGAGCTTATTCTCTCATGCAAAGGCAATAACCTGGAGCATGAATTTTATCTTTACCTAACACAAATGCAAAACCACTCTCCAGTTTCTCACAGAGATGCTCAGTGTTCCACACAAATGTGGAAAAGCTGGAGCACTTCTGTGTCTAAATTTCCTGGCTTTTGTGTAGAGTCCCTGAGACCTGTTGTACCCTTACTATTTTTTATGTTTTGTTTTGCTGGAAAAATATATTTCAAACAATGAGTTCCTTGATAATTGATTTTCTAGTTTCATTTTTCTGTTGTTCACTTTTTTGGTAACATATCAAGTTCAACTTCCATTATTGATTCATTCACATTTTGAAAGCAGCTTTAAAAACAAAAATAAAATACCTGCTCTGTTTCTGAACTGGATGATGTGATGTAGTGAGGCAGTGTCCTTGGGAAGACCAGGCTATACTTTGATCAACAAAAACTTTCTCTGGCACTGAATTATGATGGCTGGGTTTTTTTTCCAGACAGAGTCAAGTGACTTTCTAACTTTTGACAGTGGCAGTAGGAAGGAGGAGGGGGTGGGGAAGTTAATTATTTTCCACCTCCAAAGAATACAATTGTGAGGAAGGAACTTTCTGATTCACTGGTTCCAGGACAACAGGATGTCAAGATCCATGCCTGATGTAACGTTTTCACTCTGAAGATGGGAGGAGGAAATGGGTTTGTATTGGTCTCTGCGTGCAACCACTGACTGGGAAGGGATTGTGTTACGTGACTTATAAAGAGCTAGAGCACAGGAAGAGATTTGGTTTGCAATTTCTGGTGAATCTGTTGAGTAGGAGACTTGCTTGTCAGATGCAAATGTAAATCAATGAAGAAAGGTCAGAAGTCTTTAAGGATACATAAAAAATAAAAATTTAAAAAAAAAAAAAGGGCTTGCATGCTGCAAGGTGTTTCATTCTTAGATGCTGATCTGCTTAGTTTGTAGTTACCTACACCTTGCGTCAAACTCTTGGATTCTTTATATGGTTCACAATTAAATAGGGGTTTGTGAATGTTGTTGAGCAGAAATTATTTTAAGGAGACAGCAGGCAAAACTTGGAAATAATAATGTGTCTTAGCTCCTCCCCTGTCCTAGATGTGGGCATCTTAGTGCAACAGGGCAACTCATAGCAGTCACTTACCTGACTCAGGTTTTGGAGGTAAAGATAAAATTCCTTTCCTCCCAGGCTAGAGCAAATTGAGGTGGTGTGCTGCTGCTCTTCCTCTCCTTTACCGAAGAGGGAAAATCTTTGCTCTGCTGGGATGTGAGAGGCAGGAGCTCTGTTTTGTGCTTTGTCTAAATGTGTTTTATCTGTATCTCACATGGAGGACATCAGTCATTACACAGCAGCATATTGTGTTATGAGTGTGAGTTGCCCTGTTATTTTTGTCAGTGCTGTTCCCCTTTTCAAAAGTCTAATTGTTTGTTGGACAAGGGGGTGAGAAAGAGCAAGAGCATAATCAGGGCTCTAATAGTTTGAGTACCGTGAAGAAAAAGGGGAGACCTGGGTCCTGGTGTGCCAGGTACTTCCTGCCACTTCTGATGAATTATTTCAGGGCAGCTAGGATTGGAGTCCACTTCCTGTGATGGTGCCCCAACCACAAGGATAAAATATCATGCTAATTCTTCTTGTTTCTAGTTCAGTGAATATTGTAGATGAAATATGGTAGCTTCAACAGCAATGAATGAGTGCACTTCAAGTCTAAGGGTAAGTGTTCTTTATTAGGAAGCTCACAATGTGAGTACAGATCCTTCTGATGGAGGAGAAAGTTCAGCTGGTGCCACCCACAACCTGGGTGAGTGATGTAACCAGTGGATGTGGGCAAGAGGGGAAAAGGAAGATGTATTTCAACCTATACATTTTCTGCCAGTGTTTTGTAGCAACCAGGGAAAGGTATATGAACTCCCAAGGACCGGCGCATAAGACTGCATCCAAACCCAGGGCAAGCAGGAGAATTCTTAATTGCCCACTATCCAGCTGTGGTGAGGCATCAGTCAGTTTGATTTCAGCACTGAGAAAGCCTTGGTGGTAAAACCACAGCTATTGCCTGACCTCAGTGGCATCTGAACAGAACTGCTGACAACGTAGGTGCAGCATCCCCTCACCGGTTTTTTAGCTTCTAAATTCCTCTGTGGATATACATTAGATTGATGTTCTACATGATAGAAAGTCATCTAGAATAGAGCAGCGAGTCTGAGGGATCAAAAATTAACTTATAAAACCCTAGTATACAATAGAAGGAGATCTCTGATAAATCAGGGATAATGTCAGTTGAAAGGAGGTAGGCAGTTGGTTCGG
This sequence comes from Poecile atricapillus, assembly GCF_030490865.1. Taxonomy (NCBI): domain Eukaryota; kingdom Metazoa; phylum Chordata; class Aves; order Passeriformes; family Paridae; genus Poecile; species Poecile atricapillus. Next base: position 107,940,751 of record NC_081250.1, on the reverse strand, counting down.
TTTTTATTGAGTCAGGTAAAGGTATGTTTCAGGTAATAGAGCTAAAGCATGCAGCTGTATTTCGGTTTGGTATTGGAACAGTGTCAGACAGCCCATAGTCCTCAATTTAGGTGTCCCATTTTTTGCACATAAATAAATGATTTAAGTTTCAGAGGCAAGGATCATCTACAATAACCTTTACTGTAAGTCTTCATAGCCCTTCTTTATATCACCTGTCTTCAGACTTGTGTGATGTTGGTTACTTTGAGGTTCTGTGATCCATACATCAGTTTAATTCCTATTGCTCTCTCTTGCTGAGTTTAGACTTTTGTAGACAGTGTTTAATGAATTTCCTGTTTTCTAAGCACAGTTGTAAATACAGTGCTATAGAAGCACCAGGAATTTGTATTTGTGCTGTTAAGTAAGAAATCAGAGGTGATACATAGCTTCAGGATACTGAGAGGAATTACTCTGAATGTGTTCATGTTAAGTACTGAACTTGGTAATTAGGGTTAAAATTTATCTTAGCCTCCTAACTTCTGTCCTCCCCCAAAACGGACCGGTTTCCCACAGCATATTGTCAGGAATGGAGGTGGAGTACTTGGTCTAAGACAGGAAAGACAGCTTAAAGTCCTGAGCCTGGTACTAAGAACTGACTCCCTCTAGCTTTGCTAATTCTCACTGTGGTCCTCAATTTGACTCCGAGATCTATTATAATATGTTACGTTGCATGGTAGAGAATCTTAGGGATGACTGAAATTTACTTGAGGTTTATAAAAAGCTCTAAGATTCTTTGGAGAAAAGTACTTTTTAAAATATAACCTCATTAGTTTACTTAACAATAGAAATATGAGTATATGTATAGGTGGTTTAACCTTTTAAAAGGATGCATAGTTATGAAGGCAAAGTTAGAATTTTGGACAGGATTAATTAATCTATGACTTCAGCTATCCCAAAAAATGTATCCTCCTTCCCCCTACCCAGCTTTGGGGTTTAGAATTATCCCTCTGCTGCTGGAAAGAGCATCTTCTGCCTTTCCTGCACACAGTGTTATGTAAAACTGGACGTCTTTAGGCTGTCACATTTGGATACTGTCATACTTGAGATCAAGGGTTGGAAGAATATCCAAAGGATTTCTTAAGCATAATTTCTTTCCACTTAAGTATATTTATTACTTTTATGTTTATGTACTGCCTAGGAAAATACTTTATTTTAGCATAAGAATAATATTTTCCAACCACTGCAGTTTAATTGGGAACTCCTAATTCAGTCATTCTACTAGAAGAACATTAGGGGATAAAAAACAAGCTCAGTGTTGGGACAGACTAAAGAGAGGAGTGAAGAATGAGTGCTATGAGGGACTTTGTCTTCTGGAAAAAGAAAATGCAAGAGGAAAGAATGCTTTATATAACAGGAATCTTTTAAGGAAAATAATTTCCAGTGTCAAGAGAATATTGTTACAATGCTGGGGGGGAGTAGAAATAGGAAAAGGGGTATGTCACAGCACAAAGGAAAACAAATCAGCCATATAAATATTCATGCATGTGATTAATTGGACTTTTGTAAAGTTGTGGCTACACACAGAACTGGTTTTCGATGGAGTTCTGAAATATAGATATTTGAAATGTTAATATGCCAATTTCTTTTTTCCAGTTCTTCTAACACTAATGTCATTGGGAGGATATACATTTGACAGTCAAATTGGTAATCTGCCTAGTAGCCTATAGACATGAGTTGATGCTAGGTGAAGCTGGTCAGAAAATAATAATACTTTATTAGTATTTCTGAACTCTTATGAATGCCAGTTATCTTAAAGGCCATTATGAGACATCCTGAAATGTTTGCTGAATTCCAGAAGTCACCCACTGAATTGCTGCCACAGCAGGTGTGAAAATCCTATGCTGGTATGTGTCAGCTAGAAGGGTTTGAAAGGTGATTCGTAGACACCAGTGGTACCTAGGGAGAGAAGAAAGCCGAGGGAGGTGTCGCCCTAGCAGGTGATTCATTCACACGTGATCCTGAGTTTAATTCTTCTTTGTAACTTCTTTAATTTCAATTTTGTATCCTGACTGAACCCTTGTGGAGACGTATTTCCACAGCATGTTATTGCAAAGTGTGAAACATCTTCAGAATCCATTGGCTTTAATAGAGCTAGAGGATACTCAACGTCCCCTGCAACGGGCTCTTAAATTTGCCTTCTGCTATATGATTAATCTGTCTGCTTGTACTTAATATCTACCTGTAGATGGTGGCAGTATGAATGTCCTCTTGTTTTTTTATGTGGCCACAAGGAGAAGCAGAGAGATACTTCCAGAAATTACAGTCATTTGTAGATACTGAAATAATGGCACACACGTTTTATTTCTGTTCTGTCTCAGTAACTCAGTAAATTGTGTATTGATTATGCTAATACAGCTAGTGTCTCTATTACTTGTCTGCAGAAATTATTCAAACATGTAGATTGAAGATGCACTTGGCAAAGTTACCATCCTAAGAAAAAGGCTTTTGTGCAAAGATGGCTTTAAATTGAATTACTAATCATATGCTAATGGAAGTTTATAGATCAAGTATTGAATTATACAGAATGTAAAGTGCAAGGTAAAAATATGTATTCTAAACTTCCTATCCTGACAGTCTTAGTTGTTACATTAGGTTTATTTTCACATCTCTCAAGGAATATGTTTTATGAAGGGATAAATCAATAGCAATCTATTTTTATAGTTTATTTTGGGATATGTAGCTTCTCCTGCTTTGTTTACCAAGCTTAAGAGAGGCACAGACATTTGGGGCAGTTATTTTTTTTTTTTATTTTCAAAATATATTGGTCTACCTAGACTAGAAGAAACCAGACTTTTTTTCAATTATCTTTTGCTTTTATTTTATTATGGTTTGTAATAGGTCAGAAACCATAAATTTTAGCCAGAGTTCTCCAAAAGGCTTCCCTTTCAGTGAAAGTGTAATTTTCCACATTTCTAATTTTATCCATTTCTTTTCTGTACAAGTTTTTTCCAGGCATCAACCAGAAATGACTTGCGCTCTTCCTTAGGGTGCTAAATCTACAGATTAACTTTTCAGAGAAGGGGAATCCTGGTTACTCAGTAGAATATGAATGAGATTTTGCAAGCTGGAAAATCTGTATATGTTTTGTAGCAACTTTAGAAAGTAATCTTCCTCCTTTATGGTCCAACCATGAGTCTCATGAACTGATTAAGCAAAAGGGGTGAAATCCTCATTGATCAGCAGGTGTTGCTGTAGAGCAGTCAGGAGCTTAATTTTAAATTTAGGAGCTCTCTACCAAAATTCCCACAGGTTTTCCTCATTGGCTGTCCTTGGTGGTTCTACTTGATTCCTTGCATTGTTTTGGTGTTTGTTTTTTTGGTGGGTTTTTTTTTTTTTTCCTGTTCTTGCTGTTGGGTTTTTTGTTTTCATTGGTTTTTTTTGTTTGTTTTTTGGAGTTTTGTTTTGTTTTGTTTTTTATTCTTTCTTTAGAAAGATTAGGTAGTTTTAATGCTGACAGTGAGCAGCCTAAGCATGAGATGTGCTCTGAACTGAAACCAGGGTTTGCCTTGGACACTGGCTGTACCAAAGCTGAAACATCTTAACCTTTCACATGGATGCAGCTTCAGTTTAGAGATGCTTTTTTGTTTTTATTTTTTTAAAGCAAAAATTTAAGAGCTGGTACCAATCCAACCCACAGGTTTTATAATGGCAGATAGAACTGACGTGTTGGATTTCTTTTCCCTTACTAATATTTTTTTTAATTGTTCTCAAGAAGTCTGGTGCCACAGTTGTAGTGATCTAGTCCTTTTTTAAAATTTTATTACTGGGGGTTCCTGTTTTTGTTTCTCAGAAGTTGTCCTGAGAAAATGGGTAGTAGGAAATTGATCATTTGTTGTTTTAAGGAACAGATGAGTCAATTGAGAAATATTACTACAGCTAACAAAGCAGGTTACCTGTGGTCATAAACATGTAGTTGTAGGGACAAGGAATATTGTTGCTTTCATAACAACATGTATCTAGAAGTTTTGTTCAGCTGTAACATTTCTTGTTCATACTGGATTTATATAGTATTATTCTCCTTTTCTGAGGCTTCTGTATTCTGGCTTCATTACACAGAATTCATCTTGCCTTATGCTAGGATGTGGTATATGCTATAATGAAGGTGTGCAATTACAGATTTAAGGTATCAATAATGTTGATGTTTGAATTAATAATAGTGCATACATGCTACTCTTTTATTTGCATTTGACCCTTGTTCCTTTTTTAGTTACATGCCATGCTCGTGCTAGAGAAAGGGTTTTGGTTAGCAAAATTTAACTCATACCACTCATACCTTTGCATAGATTCTGTTTAAAGGTGTCTTCCTCTTCTGAAAGAAAACAGTGTAGTTAATGTCTAAGGGAGGTTAACATTGGCTGCATGTCAGGCTACCTTTCATAGTCAGCTGAGTTTAACCATGGCCTGAAAGCTGAAATAGCACTGAAGTTTTCAGAATCTGTTACTGAAAAGGTGTTAAGTGCTAATCGCCAGCTTATCTGATGCTACCAGCTGTAGCCGACTTAATGTAAGGAATACCCTTGCAAGTTGGAGGAAAGAGCTAACTTAATGCAAAGGAAAATGAGATGCTATTTTGTAGGTGACTCGCTAATTCAGTGGGTTTTGTAGAGTAGATTTCTTTTCCTTTTTACCATATTTCCCCCTAGATATGGTTTTATTTTTTCTGACAAGTATGTCAGTCTAATTTACTGTTATTGGCAAGTCTTTGTGCCATGGCCTGTTTGATCTACTTATTTCTGTTGTGACTGAGAATCTTTACAGGGATGAGCAAGGGTTTAGAAAACTGCTAATCACAACACTACCTGCTTTTATACTTGTTTTCTTTTTCAAGTACAATAAAGACATAGTGGTCAGCCTTTGTTGAAAGCAAACCTCAGCTCTCACAGAATTTTCAGATCCCAGAATAGCAGGGAAGTTGTAAAATGTTTGTTTTCACAAGGCATATGCTGTCATGTTTTCATGGTACAAAATTGCATACCTGGAAACAATTTGTTAGGCAGTATCCATGTTTATTTTTTCCATTTTAGGAGCTAAAAATGTTTGGTGTACCTCTCAGTCAGCAGTGTGAAGCTGAGTACATTTCACTGTGGAGTGAAGAGCAGTGAAAGATTCTGGTACTGCAGCTGGTGGCAGTAGACATTGAGGACAGAACAGCAGAAAAAATTAACTCTTTCATTTTGGTTTACACTTAAAAGTGGAGATCTCGTTTACTTCTCAGCAGGTAGCCAGCTGGGAATTAGTTATTGAAAAGTTTGTGTTTGAAGACCTCAATTCCATCTTGAAACTTAAGAAATGGTACAGTTCTTAAACTGCTTTTTTGAACTGAGAAGGGACATTTATCATTGTTGAGGACAGCAGATGAGTGTACAACCTTTAATAAGGCTGATTAGTAGGTGGTGATGATAAAAGAGAGTTTCCTCTTGAGGGATGGAAGAGTCGACTAATTTTCAGTTTTAGAGCTTGTTCTTAAGTACATTTTTTGGAAATACATCAGCAGCTAATGATGGACATAAATAGGGTCAGGTTGGGCTGCTGCAGCGGTTTACCTGGGAATTTTGAAGGGGTCACAATAGATGGTATCTTTTTTTGTTGTTGTTGTTTTCGTTTTTAATTGCATACTAGTTTTACTCATTATTTTTCTTGCTTTACTAATGAAACTTACTGATCTGTGCTACCTTAGAGAAAAATCTTTCTATTTAGCTTAGTTTGCGTTTGACCATGCATTCCCCAAACCTCAGCTTTTCATGAGGTTTTCCCACTGCTTTCTTTGTCTGACTGGTTTCCTTCAGCTGTGAGGATGCTGGGCTGACTGCTTCAGTGTAACAAAGAAAATCATACAGTGTTATCACAGCTGAGGTACTGGTAACATCGTGGCTGCAAAACACAAGTTCAGCTCATAAATTAGCTCATAAAATAATATTTTGTGAAATACTGGACTGACTGCAGGGCTGGGGAAACTTTTATCAGATCTCTGTAGATGAGAAGAGTTTGCTTGCTAGCCACAGCTCTGGGACAGAGATACAGATTGTTCAGGGTCCTTCAGAGATTGTACTTGATTCTTTCTGATATATGCACTGTGTTACAAGTTTCTGGTGTTCTAAGAGTGTCCTTATGAAAACTGGTGTTTTTTTTCTAGAAACTCAGATTCTAGAAACAACCAGTTGTATGAAGCCTTGGGGTTGGCGGAGGAGGAAAAGAGGTACCTGTGGAGTGTGTATATGTATCTCTTCTTTTGCATATATGTCTAGATTTATATGTGACCCCTAAGTGTTGCACTCTCTTGTCCCAAGAACCAGGAAAAATACCTCAAATCTTTGGACTTTTAATTCAGTTGCATGATTATTTTTTGAGGTCTGAATTCTTGGGAGTGGAAATGCTGCAGAAGTGCAGTCTTTCCCCTTTCAGCTTTTTCCCCTGTGGAGGCAGAAAGAATTCTTTTCTCTCAGCTGTTCTCTAACTCAAAGAACTCAGTCTTTGGGAGAATAAAAAGGAAATGGTTCTGCCTTTTAGCTCTTCCCTTACTTTTGCTTTGGGAGAGTCAATCTTATTTAGGCATCGTATCAGAACGCAAGAGAACAGCGCTCTCTAATTTTTCAAAGTAGCAGCAGAATGGCTCTTGTTGGGTTCACTCACCCAACAAGTTTTGAATAGTGAATCTGACAAGAATTGTATTGTTTTTAGTTCTACTGCTCTGGAAAGCTGTGAGCCAAGGGAAAGATGCTGGCATGGTATATACAGTAAAACAGCATGGGGTTAGTTCTCCTTTGCAAGGCTGTCTGCACTGCTGTTTGCTACTGAATATAGGATTATTACTATTTTTTAAAGCTTATGTATGAACTAGCACACACACCTCTCCCATCTGCCAGGAGAAGGCTTTCTCTTATCTGTGTGGAGCAAGCAGAATCTTAAAGCCCATAATTGTTCTCTTATTTAGATCTGTAATCAAATACAGTAAAGTGCATTGAAGACAAATATCGCAGAGGAAATTCGATTTGTTTTTTTAAGCCATGAAAAAGATTTGGACACTCTGCTCTCAGATTTGTAGCTTCCATACAGCAATGTATTCTGTCTTGGTCTGGTCTACACTTTCGCACTTTGCAGTGCAGCTTTTCTTGCCCGTGTTGTGCAAGCATTGCTGGCTTTCAGAACTGAGGCTGGTGTAAAGATGCTTGAAACACTTCAGCTACCTACCTAACATATTTTTTGTTTGTTTTGTTTTTGTTTTGTTTACCTTTTTCTGACAGTAGAAGAAAATGAAACAGAGGACCATCAGGCAGGTGTGGGACACACAGCCGCACAGACTGGTAATGCTGAATTCCTTCATTAGTGCTTGCTTACCATTTGACAACAGTGTGAGGGATTTTTGTATCGGGGTGTTTTTGCAAAGCCTGCACTCTTCTTTCTCTGTTTCAGCTTAGAATGCATTCTTGGGGCTTGCAATGGAGAATAACGTTCCTCTCCCCTTACCTTTCAATTTCTGACAATTAGAAATTCTGCCTTTTATAGGTCAGCTGACTGAAAGTGAGATGCTTCTAAAGTACAGCATGCTTTCCTTTTTTTCCTATTTCCTTTTTTGTTAAATTTAATCCTTCTCTACATTTCCCATGTAACCACCACCCCCATGCCATTTCAGATAAACTTTATTATTTATTTCATTTAAACTTTTTTTGTATTTCTAAAATATGTGGATAGGTGTGATTTCTTTAAAGATCGTTTGTATAATTTCTTGCCAGAGATTAATTAAGGGCTCTTTAATTTTAATAAGTGAGATTGGGTGGACAAAACTGTTGTTTGAGTCAGGATCACAGGGATAAATATTGTTAACAATCATGAAGAAATAGCTGTTAATTCCCCAAAACAAGGGCTTCTTTATTCTCTAACATGGTTCAGAGAATGAAAGAAATAATTTGTTTCTGTCTTTGTTACTGGTTTCACTGAATTTTATCTGAAGAGAAGGACTGACTCATCTGAATAGTCTTATTCATTCAGCTGAGGTCACCTTTTGGAGTAAGGGCTGGCTCCTTAAGGATATTCCTAGAAGGCTAGTCATGTCTGAATATGTGTAGGTAATCTGTTTGAGAACAGCTGGAATTATTCCTCTTACAAAGGTGAAGACTGCAGTTAATTTTTTCTTCAGCTTTATATTTCTGTGTGTGTCCTGTGGATTTGTGTTTGGTGCCTTTTGTAGGTTCTAATGGCTTTGTGCATAAAGTGGATTGTTTGAAGAGAGTAAATAAAAGCAAGGGAGTTCTTTGCCTTTTTAATGGGAAATTTCTGAAACTATTTTCAGTGTACATGTGTCTCCATTTAGCTACCTGCAAATTCCTGAAAAAAGCAGACTTTTCCTGCTGTAGACACATGAAGTTGAAAAATAGGAAACTGCAAAGCCAGAGATGGATGTCAAGGAACGGTGACTCTTCTGCATTTTATTTTTTTTTTCTTGAAATAATTCTCAGTGGTTAAGTTGCATTGCTAGTTCTTTATTTACCATCATGTCCTGTGCTGTTCTCTGTTCATTTCTTGGCAGGATTTAGCATTCTGTTTTTCTCCATAGGAAGAATGCAATGCCGATATTAAAAAGCCTGATAGAGCAAGCAGTACAGAAGGCCTGCACTGTGTACACACTGCCAGAAGTTTTTATAGTAATACTTTGTATCTAAGCTCTGGCTCTAACCATTAAATGTGCTTTTTATAGAGTACCAAGTTATAATGTAGTGCAGCTACGGCATATTAATCTTACTGCAGAGATTTAATGAGGCAGTTGTTTTGCGATGGACACTATTGGGAGCAGAGAGCGACAGAGTTTTACTTTACCACTGAGCTGAAGAAATATTCCTTGCCTGGTAATAATTATAACCACATGATCTAAGTTTTCCTTTCTTTTGCCAGCACTTTTCCATGCAGAAGTGGCTTGGAAGGAGGTCTACTGCAAGGCAGTGAAATGGATTGGAAAGGAGGCTGTTTTCTTGGTAGTTTGATGTTTTAGTTGGGCTTATCTATGGATCCTTGCAGCTTAGGCAGAAATGTGTAAGATGAGTTTCAAGAATACAGACAGTCTTTGCCAGTCCACTGAGATGACTTTTAGATATTCATTACTTTTACTTGACTTTTATATGGGTTATAAAAAGTAAATGTGGTGAAACCTCATTTTTACATGGGCAGAATAGAATTTCTGCTGGTTGGCCTTAAACCGCTCCCATACTTGAAATTAATTGAAGTCCATGGCTTTATTGCCTCCAACACTTTTAAACCAATGCAATTTTTCATTTTCCCCGAAGTTGCAGTTTTATTAGACCAAGTTACAGCAATAACATCCCTTATGAGAAAGAGGAAGAAGGGAAGGGGAGCACCACCTGCCAGGGAACATAGTAATGAGAAAATCATGCTTCTTTTAATTTCCATTTATAAATATTGTTAACATAATCAGGAAGAGAACACAACTGTTCTTTCTCTTATTTTTAAAAGTGCCTTAATAGGCAGAATTTATTTCCCTTCCCAAAAAGCAACCTTCATTCATTTCTACACTAGATAATTTCCAGTGGTATCTGGAGGTGGAGAGGATGTGTATGTATTGTTGCTGATGGGTATTGAAAAATTTCAGTTGGTGCATGGGCAACCTCCAAAATAGGGCAGAGAAGCCTCTGGAAATCACAGTGGTATGTGCAGATGTTGGGAAAAGTAATTTTACTATGAACACCATCTTATTGAGGGAATTGTGGCTGTGATTGTTGCAGATACTGTGGAGAAAGAAATGTGGGAGATGAATGACATTTGCCTTGAAGCCTATATGTGAGCCTGAGCTTTGAACAAGAGGTTAAGGAGAAAGTACAGATGACCGCATTTATAAAATATTTTATTTTACTCTTCCAAAAGAGCTGCTCAAATAAGGCAGCTTATCCTCAATTTAAGTAACTGTTTAAGGTTAGACCAGCTCTTGATGGAAGATACTTGTTGTTGCAACAGAACAGCTATCTATTCATAAAAACTCCAAATGATATTTGCTCTCTTTAAATATCTTTTTATTTTGGTGGTGACATCTCTTCACAGAAGCAGATCACAGTGGAAATACATTCATTGAGAGGGGCTGAGACTGCCAGAACTCATTTCACAAAGCTGTCATAGGCTAAACTCGAACCTAGGTCCCAGAGGGTCCCACTTAAGTGTTGACCTAAAAACAAATGTGCCAGTTGGCTAGAGCATGTATTCTAAAGTTGCAGCAGAAGGGAATAAGCTTGACTGACTTCTGTCCCTGTAGAGTTTATATCTGCAAATGCAGAAGGAGAAGCAAAACATTATTAGTCTTAAAATGATTCTAATTTTAATAACTGGTCGCTAAGTATGAAGCTTTAAATTGAGTGATCCTTTAGGCTTTTGTGCTCTAAGGGGTCCATGTGTGCCTACGTTTGTGTGTGTTTCTGAATTCCTGTAAAACACAAGTGTTTTTAAACAGTGAGTCTCGAGAATTCCCTCCCCTCCCTTTTCTTTCCTTCAGCACTGTACTTAAAGCAGAGTCAGACACTACCCTTATTTTAAAACAAACAGGTCTGTAAACTTTATGTGCAGCATTTAAATACTCATGTTAAAATTCAGACCTAGTGCCTACATTTCCCTGAGTGCTGTCAATTTTATGAGATGAAACTGGGAGCTTGAGCTGAACAACTAATAGTATGCAGCATGCACATGCTGCCTTCCAACAAGTGTTTAATGATGTTGGGGTCAGTTTGCAACAATTAAGACAATTTCTGAACAGTTAAGTCTTTTTCTGAACTGTTTAGAACCTGGAGATCTCCTAGCTACTTTTATTAATCTTTCAAACTATTTAGGAAAATGAAGCAATAACGGAAGATATTATATTTAGAATATTCAATAATGGCTAAAATGCCATAAAGTATTTTTATAATTCGCATACATTTTTTGGTTTTTGAATTTGCAGGCTACTTTTCTATTTGGAAGTAGCTGCCCAAGTGGAAATTTCCACTCTTGTAAGAACCTTGTGGATGTAATTTGTCATGCAAGGACCCAGTGTATAGGCAGGGCTTTTGCACAGCAAATATATTTGCTTTCAGAATGTGTTTTTTATTTTTTAAAATTAATCTGGTTTCTCTCTGTAATATAATTCCCTTAAAAATAAATACTGCCCTTTACCCCTGTCAAAGAAATTCCTTGGTTTTGATCACAAGCCACATGGCATGAGAAAGACTTCCTGACATGGGTCATTTCCAGTCTCTGCTTGCGGGTCCATCTGTGTTTGCACAGTTGAAGGGCAGGGTGCAGCAGTATGGACCAAAGCATACAGAGAGATGATGAGAGCTCTGACCTTGGTTGTGGGCAGAAAGAAACACAGGAATGGCTGTGCCCAGATGACTGTGGGGTGCTGAGAGCGGATGTGAGTGGTTTAAAGTGGAATTGCCTTCCTGCTTCTCCTCACACACCACCCCACCTCTAATATGAATGCAGTGTTGGCGTGTTTTAGTTTCTCTTTTTCCAAGGAGTTGTGGGCGATCCCAATCAACTTCAAGGCTAGATAAGGTGCATTCACAGATACCACCTCTCTGTTCCCCTGGCCAGTGAGCCTACTCCTGGTTACTCACCTGCTTGGCTAAAGAGTGTAACATCTTAAAATGTACTTGCACAATCTCCTGTTATTATGTGAGTTTGTCCTTGTTTTCTAAAATGACTTGTTTCGGTCTCAGCTCTCTCAAATATCTAAAAGGAAAGATGAGGCAGCCAAGGCAGAAAAGGGAAAAGTGGTGAAACACTTGCATTCCTTTTGCTGGAATGTGCACAACCATTTCTCTTCTGCATTTCACTTGTACTGTTGTTCCCAAGGAAAAACAAAGTTGAGTGCCAGCTTGCTTTATTAGGGAAGACTGATTGGTTTATTTCTGTCTTTGAAGGAAGCTTTTAGTAAAATGGGAAAAAAGTCAGGAGTAGTTAAAGCTACTGTGTTCCTCCTCAGAGGAAGAAGAAAAGTTCTAGGCTACACATTATCTCACTGAGCTGGTCATCTGCAGAACTGAGGCAGTGCAGTGAGCTGTGAGGTGTCTCTGCACACATGGGTGCGTGGTGAGGCTGCACGTTTCTTTCAGTTATATACTTCAGTTGGGCTCAGGACTGCTGATCTGAGGCTGGAGCTATCCTGCTATCCCCCAAATGCCTGTTAATATGTCAACCAGATAAAGCTTTCTTTGTGCATTCTATATCTTTTATGCTAGAGTAGTTAGTTTCCAGTTTTCCCATGATCTGGCAAACACAGGAACTTGATAAGCATTGTCTTTAACTCATACACAAGTTCAGAGCATGAGTAGCATTTTGACCCGGGCTATAATCTTTCCAGGGCTTTGTTTCTGTCAAATAGTGTGGTGATGGAGTATTGGAGTGGGTTGTAAAATCAAGATTAATTTCATGTTTATGTAAATCAAATTTGTTAGTCTCTTAATTCTGGTAATTTCCTGTGAAACACTGTAGTTAACAGTGAAAAGAAGTTCCTGCACACTCATTGATTTGATTTTTCTTTTCATTGAAAAACTAATTGCATAGGTGGTTTATCCCTTCTTACGATGATCAAAGCAGCTTCAATAGCTGTGATAAAATTGACAAACCTAACACTGGAGTGTGGAATAGCTTGAGTGAAAAATGGAGCTGCATTTGTGGGAGTAGAAGGGAAATTCGCTTTTCATTGAGATTAAGAAAAAAAAAAGGAAAAAATCCTCTTTTGCTTATTTAGCAATAAATTCTACAGTGTGCTGCAGGCCCATTCCAGATAGTTTTCTTCTCATCATTAGCACAACAACCTTTTTTGATTTTTTTTTCTTGAATGTTCTTTTCTTACACGCCTGACATCACAGTCTTTATTTTCTTTCAGACCCTAACTGTAAACTAGAAGACAAGGCAGAAGATGGAGATGTGCTAGACTGTAAGAAAAGGCCGGATGAAGGGGAGGAGTTAGAAGAAGAAGCTGTGCACAGCTGTGACAGCTGCCTCCAGGTGTTTGAGTCACTGAGCGATATCACAGAACACAAGATTAATCAATGCCAACTGACAGGTAAATAATACTTATCACTTTGTGGCTTTGTGCACTGCTCTATTTCTGATTCCCATCCCCTGCTTCTGATATCCCTCCCTTTTCTGTTACTTTATTCCTGCACTTGAATGCTTGGTTGAGACCTTTATAAACAGATTTTGGGACAGGATTATACTGTAAATGGAGCATTATAAATTTTGTTGTGAATGCATAGGGCATTTGTAAGTGGGGCTTAAGTGGTATAATGTCACATAATGAATGAGTTTGCACAATGGTCTGTTTCAGATCTGGGATGGATGTTGTGTTACTCTAATCTGTTAACTACAAATGACTGTAAAGTAATCAGTAACTGAAAGTTGAGAGGAATTAGGCAAATTGTTAGAGGAGAAAATAAGATCTCAGCTTCAGTGAAGGGGCAGAACTGAGTACTGGTCAGACACTACTGAATTGAGTAGAACTGAGTGAATGGACCTGTCTACCACCTAGATTCCTCTTTGAAATTATTGTAGAAGGCCTCCTTACTGAGAAAACCATATGAAACCTGCTGAATTTAAATGTAGTAGTTTTTTGATGGTACACACTGTAGGTCCAAACAGGCTCAGTGTCAAGAGAAGGGCACTTATATTTTTAATTAGATATTAGATATTTTTAGCCTGTACAGTGTAAAATGTACTTACTGTATAGTGGAGTTTTTTTAAACCCTTTCTTTATTATGACTTTGTAAATAAGAAAATTCCCTTTCCATTTGGGGATGCTTTTAGAAAGTGTCTATGTGTGGTCATATTTGGAGAGCTTCCTGAGTTTTGATTCCAATAGGTCCATAGGCTAAGCCCTGTCAGAATGAGACATAGAAGTCAGATAGCAGTATCACTCTTGAGGATGAAGAGAGAAAAGATGATGAGCAGAAGAGGAGTAAGTGGGCAGGAGCAGAAGAAAGATTGAGGAAGTAATGTGAATCTGTCAAATGATTTTAATCCTCACTTCAGATTATGGAAGATGGAAATCTGCTGCAGCAAGAAGTGTTTACTTTTATTAATGTACTGCTTTGCCTTTTCTTGCCTGTAAAATGTATTTCTGACTTGAGATACAATCAATTCAATCATTTTCTAATCATTCCTACAAACTTCCAGAATGTATTTTTCTACAGTGCTCATGATTTCTGGCAGTATGGATATTCTCTCTTGACTTAACCCAAACATTTTTCTCTCATTTTCTTCATACTTTTCTCCTTTCTTTTTTTCTTTCTGTGTTGAAAAATTATTGGCTTAACTTGTCTCTTCCTTTCCTCTCCCAGAAAGCACTCACCCTGCCTGAGTCCCCTGGCTCTCCCCTTCACTCTCAAAGATTCCATTTATTCATCCCTGTGGGTTTTTTACCTTGTTCCAATACAGCTGTCTCTCCTTTCTGGTTAGTTAGTTGCTACCCCCTTCTACCAAGTGTTTTCTCTGCTTTAAAGCAGCAAGCAGGATGCACTGAACAGTGCTTGCACAGTTGGGTTACGAAACTGAAGAAAAGCAGGTGTGGGGAGCAGTAAATAGGAAGAATCCTGGACTACTGCTCCTGAGCACAGCAGTTCTTGCTGAGAGCTGTGTTCCTAAATGAGAGTGAAAATAAAGATGCTGGATTAGTCAAGGAGTGGCACATGTGTGAAGATAGGAATACACATACAATAGCACAGGATGGGGAAATAAAAATGAATCTTGAAGGAAATTAAATTCCTAAAAATATCTTTGCCTGTCTTTCAAGGAAACTTGTGATAGTGAATGGGTAGAGACCAAGCTGTTTGAAAGCTAATGAAGTGAACAAAAACTGAAACTACACACCCTTCTGGAGTACAAAGTTGACAAAAAGCCAACTGTCCTCTGTTTCTAAATATAGATGACCTAAATACACCCTTGGAGTTGAAAATGGGGCCTGAATGACATGGCTGGAGTTGAGGATTTCTTCTTAAGCAAAAAAATACTCAACAGGTTGTTAGTGAGGTTGATTCAATGCAGGATCCTAGGGTGCATATGTGACCTCACATTAAGGACACAACATTCCAGACAACCTCACTGGCAGAAATTATTTTTAGATAATCTATGACAAACAGTTGACAGACAGAAGCCTTTCTTTTCTGGAACACAATATATATTTGACAAAAATAAGGTTTGCTTTTAGCATTTTAGTCAAGCTCCCCAGACTCTTGTCTTTCTCTTCCACGAGCACTTTTGGGTGCCATGCTCAAAGGTGTTTTAAAATAAAGTGTTATCAAGAAGGGCTGGTTGCACCTCCCTTTCTCATCACAGTCCTTTGATGCGACAGGGTCTTACATAGTTGGTCTGGTTGTCTCCTTTCAGAGGAGTCCCACTGAAAATAGGAGACACTCTAAGGTGTCTACTAGTAAGTCTACAAAAAATGTCTGTCACTAAATTGTTGATGAAAGGCAAGAGGTTTAAAAAATTTACTTTTTTCTACTGTATTCTGCTGTTTGGATCAACTATGTCCTCTCTGAAGGAGGAAAGAGTGTTTCATCTATGTTGATGAGATTTTTCCAGTCTGAGTCTCAGGCAGGGAAGAGTTACCCAAAATGTCCATTATGTAAAAATGCCAGGGCTGTGATATTCTGAATGCCATGTTTAAGTTGTGAAGCCCTCCAAGCCCTATTCTTCAGATGGCTGAGCCAGCTGCTGCAGCTTGTCTGGATTTTACTGAGCTTCACTGAGGTGCTCTGTGAGATGTATAGAGAGCTGCACTGCGAGAATTTATGAACTGTGCATGTTGATCCAGTTGTGTGGTCTTTTTCCATTTAGTTATATTGGGTAAAATCAACAATTATGTTGATGGAACAAACAGCATGAAAAAAAGTGGCTTAAGGCAACCCTCTAGTAAAACTCTGAATATGAAACGCAACATTTGAGTGTCACAGTGTCTTGACTGCCCCTAGTTCTATCAAACTTGTAATATGCTTAAGAATGAGGCCTGCCACTTAAGGTTCTCAAATTGATACTCAGGCTTCTAGTTTTTGCATTTGAAAATATCAGATGTGTTCCTTTGAAGTTTTGACAGTTCAGTGGAAGGAGTATAATTGCTTTATTGAATCTTCATTCTGTACTCTCAACCAAAGACTGGAATGAGGAGAAGGGAGCTGGTTTATTAAACAGTGCTCCCAATCTCTCAAAGTGTCAGTCACCCCCACCTATTCAGAGGACAGTGGAAGATGAGAGTTACTTACAACTCTGTGAGATTTAGCTCTCAGGACCTTGAATTGCTGTTCTCTTGCAGATTTTTTCAAAGGAAGAGAAAAAAGTCCCCCCCAACTGGTTCCTTTCTGTAATCTGTTGTTTGAATTGAACTCATGTTCTTTTTTTCTGGAGGAGGGCATAGCTGCTCTTTTATCCTAAGGTGTGCTCTATTGATCTTTTCAATTTGGGTCTGATCCGGTGTCCATTGAAGTCAGTGAAAAGATTCCCATTGACTTCAGTGGGGGATGGAACAGGCCCTTCATGAGATATTTAGTAATATTTTTTGCTATCATCTGAAATACTTGTATTGAAGCTTTCTCTGAAAAGGTGATGATTTATTTATGTTAATTGCTGACAATTCCTGTGATGTTTGTGGCATACAGATAATGGATAAATGGGGGCAAAAGCTCCAAAAAATTCTTTGCAATACTTGTAACCAAGGATAGATAAGATGCTGAACTATATTCATTTAGTCATTCAAAAGATTGGCAATAAAAATATGGATTTAATAGTGCTTCTCTCTGTTGTTAATGCTTTTCTCACTGTATTCTTCCTGCAGCATTTAATTTAATAACTCAAGCCGCTTGCACATTGTCATCCTCTATGTTATGTTTATAATCAAAGGGTCCAATTAGCATGGCTATGAGCCTGATGTCTTCCTATGTCAGTTTGGATCTCACTGGAGGAACTTGAATGCAGGATCAAATATAGCACACTACCGATAAACCCTCAACTGCGCCTTCTCTCCTCTCCTGCCTTTTCCTGTCCGGGAAAGGACACTTAACCTTTTGCATTGCTGCCATATATGCTATTGGTAGGACACAATGTCAGACACCTTCTTTTATTGTCTCCAGCTTGATTTATAATCCTTTTTCGCTTCACAGTGCTTTGTGCTGGGTTTTTTTCCCTTTCAGTCCTTGGGGATCCTGCTTTATGAAGTCTCCTGTGTCTTATGTGAGAACTGTCTCTCCACTGGCTGGCTCTGTGTGCAGAGGTATCCAGCTCAAGCTTGGTACTCTTCTAGATCCTGTAGGTCACTTTGGCATCAGAAATCTCAGCCACAACTAGAGTAATACTAGGACAAGGAGTATAAACATGCTGTGAACATACCAGTCTAGCTGGCTGAGTTGCTGAATAACTCAGCAGCAGTGGACATGCTGGCACACAAGTCTGACATTCTCTACCTGAATGTGAGTAGACACAGTGCATGTTGCAGGACTTCCCTTCTAGCCCTGTTGGCATCACAGGCTATAAAACTTGCCTGAAAGCAGGCTACTGAATCATATGCAGTCTTAGTTTCAAGGCCAACGGTATTCTGAGGGAAAAGACATGAGATATTTCTCCACTGGGGATATTTATTTTACCTTTAGGTGGTTAGGTAGGCTCCATTCTATGCTTTGGACTATAGCTTAGTTCTACAACTCTGGCAGGTTGAGTAAGTATGTCAGGTAGAGCTTATAGCCATTCCTGTTATCACCTAAGCTGTTTCTGATATTGAAAAGGTTACTGGTCATACCTGTGTGTCCCCTGCCAATGAAGAGATGCAGCCCTGTTCCTGTCTTGCTCAGAGATTCCTCTCTGATGCCATCTGAAAAGAATTCCAGAACTGTATTGGGGCCCATTTTTTGGAGTGCTGGTCTCCATCAGCACTGGAGTATCACAAGGCTGGGAACTCCTAGACAAGTCAGTAGTTCTGTTTTTCTGATTATGAACAAAATTAATTTTCATCATCATCCTGAGAAACACCTACTTTCATGTCTAGATATGAGAGCTTGTGCTACATAACAGCTTCACAGACAGCACACACCATGAGTGATCATGGATTTAGCAAACGGGTGGCAATAGAGATTCCACTGTAATGGTTTCTGTCTCTTGCCTCTTTTCTCTTCTTCCTAGTGCCCAGGAATATTTCATCTTTCTGAATGAGTTGGTAATGCCAGGACCATCTAATTCACTAGAACACTTGAAAACTTTCCAGGGGATTTTGTCCCAGAGGATGTATGCTGTGCACAGTGAGACTACAAGAATAAATCTTGTGAACACTTGGTGTTACCATGCTTTGATATCCTAGCTAGAACAGCTCTTCTTGCTAGCAAAAGAACCCTGGCCAGATATATTGTGTTTCTTGTCATTATTTTCTCAGTTTCCACTACATGTGTGGAGAAAAGATACATGGCACGGCTCCTTGGTCATTTCAGCATCACAGAGAAAAATCTGAGCTTGATCAAAGTGCTTCTGAGGACAAGGACCCTATGAAGTTAAATATATGATGCACCAAAAGCATATTCATCTGCTTCATTGCAGTTGGTGGCACACTGCCAAGCACTGTTTGCCAAGTACAGTTACTTCACTTGAGAGAGTCACTCTGTTTCTCTAGAGAATTCCTGCACCAAGGACTGCATATGGATTTTACATTAAACAGTTATTGAATAAAAGACAAACACTGTTTGGACTTGGGACTTGAGCTCAGGCCTTTTTTTCCTTAGAGGGCTTCTCAGTTGCAGAATTAGAGAGACATACTTCTACTTTTCCATTTGATTTGGACCACAGACTTCTGACTTCTTTTCCACAGAATAATATTCTATTTAACAGATAGTGGAAAGCAGATCCTCACCTCCAGTTTCTTCTCCCAGCCAACACACATGGTAGTTTGCAATTTGTAGCCTCACGTCCTTTCATTATTATGTGGTCCAGGACCCATATTTGCAACTCCAAATCCTTGATATTTGGGGGAAAAGGGGAATAGGGTGGTAATTACAGCCTCTTCCTCCAAAGATCATAATTTTGAATTCAAAGAACAATATAAAGCCTCCCACTGGACTTGGATGGAAGATTTATATGCAGTACTGAATAGCCAAGGCTATTCAGAATCTGCCATACAGAAGTTCAAATGCAAAACTTCATGCTCCTGTGGAGGATAGACGAAGGTCTTGGTAATTGTGTTCCTACACTTTCGTATCAAAATTCTGTGAAAATAAGTCTTAGGTATGGAGGGAACTTGTATATGCTGTAGCTGGAAGCTGTGAAAGTAGAGAGCACAGCCTTCTGGCTGGCTGTTCTTCAAAATCCCTGTGCTTATCTCGAGGATCAGTGATGAACAGCCAACATGGGCAAGGAGGCATAAACCCCTTCCCTTTTGCTTGGAAACCATTAATCTCTGCTCTTGAGATTGTTAATCAGTCATAAAACCAGTAGGTCTTCATCTCCTGGGTGTTTTAAAAGCAGCCTGTAGCACTTCCTGAGTTGTCTGTCAGTGACCCCCTGTAATAGAAAGCAGCTGATAGTCTGTATCATGGAACTGTTATTTTTGACTTGGGGGACCCCTGTAGCAAACCTGTTCCGGAGTATTAATTGTAAGCGCCAGAAGTCTTGCTCTGTTTGGAGGTGGGAGAATAAACTAGCAGTGTCTTCCAAGAGAGGTTGAGTGCTTCTTGTATATCTTTCATTGATGTTTTTTACTCAATTTTTCTTCCTATTTTCCTTATTCTAGCCTGATTTTCTATCACTGAAAAGGCTTATGATTTTCTTAACACATGAATTCCCAACATAACGTCAAGGGACCAGATCTGATCCCAGGTCCCTGCACAACTGAGGGCACCGTTGCCTCGCTGAGTACCATGGACAGAGACTCCCCCTTGCTCCAGGAGTCCTGCTCTGCAGCAGAAACTGCTCCACTGGACACTGTAGTTCTCTCATTGGCAAAGGGATTTGGTGTAGGCAGCCCCAGTACAGGGGTTACCAGGTCTGGCCCCTGGTAGAACTGTCTCTCTGATGTCTTTCATGTTTAAATAATCTGGGATCTGGTATGGGACTCTCAGGGCTCATCTTGCAGATATCCATGCCTTACTGGGCAAATGGAGTAGGCAGCAGAGTTGGTCCAAAGTGCTATTAACACCCAAGGCATACATTCTTGTCTGTAACATGCATCCAGTCATCCTGGGGCTTGGCCATCACACACTTGAACCAAGCTTTTGACTACTTTTGTTCAGAGGTTCCCAAGTAAAACTGTTTCACTGAAAAGTGAATCTTGAGGACAACAATACACTGGTTTGCAGGATAAAAGACAATTCTGTCACCCAGAACCTGGTTTAGGATCATAGAATTATTAAGGTTGAAAATTACCTCCAAGATCATTGAGCCCAGTCTTTGAGTGAACACCACCCTGTCAACTAAACTATAACACTGAGTGCCATGTCCAGTTGTTTCTTAAATGTCACCAGGGATGGTGACTCCACCACTTCCCTAGGAAGCCTGTTCCAGTGTTTAACCACCCTTTCAGTGAAAAAGCTCTTCCTGTGGTCCAGCCTGAACTTCCCCTGGTGCAGCTTAAGGCTATACCCTCTGGTCCTGTCGCTTGTTGCCTGGGAGAAGATGCCGAACCTCCACCTGGCTACAGCCTCCTTTCAGGTGGCTTTAAAGAGCAGTAAAGTCTCTTAAAACAAACCATTTATATAAACAATATATCTTGGTTCACTGTCTGCTTCCCAAGTTGTGCTTAGCAGTACAACTTACAATCGTAGTCCTAGGCTATAGCAGAAGACATATCTGTGTGGTGCTTTTTTGACATATTTTGACAACTGTGAAAGAAAGCATAACTGGGAGCACCTGACATTCTGTTGTGGGTGAGTGCAATATCATTAGGTTCTGGGAGGAGCCACAACAATGTCATAAATTGTTCCTTATTTTTTGGTTTCCAAGCTAGCCTTAGGTCACTGCCCCTGTTTTGAAGCACTGACTTGGCCAGTTCCCTGGCTTTTTCAGAGTTAGTTCAAATGCCTCCCTGGCACTCTGTTGAAAATCTGCCCTGGCTAGATCCAGAACTTTGCTTTATTACAGTGACAGTCTGTTGTTCCATTTATTTATAGCCACTGCTGGGTGTTCTAAAGGTCAAGCCGTTTCCTCACAGCATTTCCAAATGGGCAGTGCAGGGTATCTCTCTGCATTACTGTTTGGCTACTGTGACTTACCCATTGAAAAGTAACCTTGCTCTCTGAGTATTCAAGTGGCATCTCCTGCCTGCTTCAGAAGAGGGTCCAATTTCTGAAATCTGCCAGGTGATGACATGAGGTAATCCACTGACCTTTATCAGGCATTCTGTGCAGGACGTAATCATCAGTGCTCATTCCAGTTTTGGGAAAGCTGTACTATAATCACTATTTGATCTATGCAGCTGAAATTCCTAATTCTCGTTGTCCAAGGAAGATGGTTGCCTGCAGGGAAAGGACCAGAGGGGGCAGGGGAATCATCAACGCTGGCACATATGTGAAGAAGAAAAAATAGTCATTACTTACCCTATGATAACTATGTTCCTTCCAATTACTGTTGTAATCAATATGGATCCTGTGGCCAAGCTTGTCTTGTTTTTCACAGTCCTCAGCAATACAGACTGAATTGTAAAGCTGCTGCTGATACAGGGTCATAGCTACCCTGACCTTTACTCAGTACAATGGGAATTCATGTGTATGATTCTAATAGACACACTATTAAAAAAGAAATAATGATTGTCTTGCATGTATGTATGTATATACACCTACAGTCCATACTGATTACAATGTTTCAGAGAAGTCAACTACCTTGGAATAAATACCTGTTGTTTATTTTATGCTTCTATTTTACTGGAATATTTATAATATATTGTCAGTGTATTACAAAATGGGTCTTGTTGCCATGACAAATTAGCCTTTTTAAGTGGTGAATTTCCTGTACCTTCTAAAATAATTTTCTTGAAATACTTGCTGTTTTTATTATTGGCGCTTACTTTAATTACCATTTCGAAATGAACGGAATGGGAGGTACAACATATTATCATTACTTATATGTTCAGTAGTTAAATTCATAGCTTGAAAACCAAATGTAACAAAATGCCCCACAGCTCTTTAACACTTTTCTTAATACAGTTGTAGAAAAACCTTAATTCATGTTTATACAATCAGCTGTAGAGTGTTAAGGCTTCCAGGCAATGTGGTAGTTCACTAACACACCACCCATATGGGCTTTGTTTATCCTTTTAAGCATAATCTGGAGGGTCTAAAAACCCCACTTTTTAGGAAAAAAGAGAGTTGTTGGAGCAGAAAGGTCCTTAAAAACATTCCAGTCCCTGCCTAGACTTGGCCTAATATTCTGTTAGACATGGTTGCAAAGTCACTTCTGCTTCTATAGCGTGACTCTGTTGGCTATTAAATTATTGGTTTAAAACAAAGGGAAAGCACCTTTTAATTTACCCGGGGTGTTCTGAGCTATATGTTGTGCCTTTTGAGAAAGACACTTTTCTGTTGTGGAACCACATTGTAATGATCAGATAGAAATCAGTGTGCTGCATCTATGGAAAATGCTGGAACCTGAAGTCCCTTTTACTAAAGCTCCTCTGTCTTACAAGACGCCAGTTAGGCCGCTTATTCCAACTGTTCTTCCAAAATGACTGATAGTTGAGTCAAATTCTTTCTTAGTGTGGACCCTTAATATTCCTAATTTTATATCCCTGTACTTGTACTAAGAGGTCATAGTCCTTAGCTGAGGTTATCATTTGGGAATGCTGTAGTGTAACTGATATCTATGACCTCTTAATAAGCATCAGGAGCAAGAGATCGGGATCATTCTACAACATGCCCTGGGGGTACTTTCCCTTCAAGAAGGCAAGCTGGAACTGTTCAACCTTTTTCTTTCTTTCAGTTTTTTACCTTCAGGGGAAATTGATCGATTTGGAGATGATTATTCCATAATCTCCGAATTTTTCTCTTCTACACTGCAATGGGAACTCCTTGAAGTTTAAAGGGATGAGTCTCTTGTGCGCATTGTGGAGTGAACCCAAGGAGTTTATGGGGAGAGAAGTCCTTTCAGCACAGTTAGTGTAATTTTAGGGAAGTTTGAAACTAAAATACCAGGACGATCTGTGGACAGAAAAGGGTAAATTTTGTTATTAATTTTGTCTGAACAAGTGTGATCACTCCTTTCAATGGATGCTTCATTTGGGGGAAGAAACTGGGGTTTCCCAAAAATGTAAACATATAAAAGCCATGGTAGGACTGAGGGTTATCATTGAAACCAAGTACAAAAGACAAACTGGCAATCAACTTCTGAAAACTTGTCAGAGAGTATTTGTCATGGATTTAATAATGATATGAAAGGCTGGAACTTCATGTGTGAAATTTTGGTTCAAATTTACTCTTGACAGTGTTATCAAAATCATGTTGTTATACATGTACAAGTGAAGTGATTTAATATTTTTGTCTGTAATATTGCTGAAGCATATAAAATGCAGTAAATAATTTTGCCCTTATGTAAAAACAAGGAAAGATTGCTTTCAGGACAGGGAATGGACTGGAGCGTGTCAAGATGTCTTTTGAAATAGAGCTCTAGGTAAGATAGTGCCATGGATTGGCACTTAGTCGATATGTAAAATATATGGGAATTAGTTTTAAATTTCATAAAAATACCTGTCACTGGTTTATTGCCTCCCTCACCGTGACCAGAACTGGTGTCTCTCGTTTGTTTTACTGCTGGATCCCAGCAGGAAGTGCAGTCTAATGACTGAAGGAAGGTTGAGTGACTCATGCGGGGGAGGCTGGAGAAGGGTCAAGTTTTTCAAGTACTTTGCAAGGCTTCTACCAGCTGTAAAAGCAAAGCACAGGGAAATGAAACTGGCAGTTGCTAATTCACCTTTCTCTGACAAATGCTGGCTTCAGCATGAGTGCATAACACATCAGTTTTACCATTAACACATTAATTAATGTCATTAATTTTTCATGAGTATGTGTTTATTTCTTACTGTTGTTATCTGACTTCAGTACGTGGCCAGGAATGATACTTGGATTTTTGCAAAACACTGAGCATGTTCGATTTTTTCCTGTAAATTCAGTTTCTAAGCAACACCTCTTTGTCCTGAACTATTTTAATGTGTCAATAACCACAGGTTTCTGTATGATTCTAATTATTCTTCTAAACTGCCTTTGAAATACTTAAAACAGGTTTAATATTTACTCCTTCTGTTATGTTATGATTAGAATATTGTGTATTACAGGATAATCTTTTCTTCACAGGCATCCGTCAAGCCTGACTGGAGAATTTTCTTCAATTTTTGTCCGTAGGTTGTTGTCTGTAATCTTTGCTTCACTGAAACCAGTGGAAAAGTCATTATTATGTTCACAGAGGGCAGGATTTCTACTAGTGAGTTCAAATTCTCATTCTGTTTCTCTCAAGATTCTTCCCCCTGCCCCCTTGATCTCTGCCTTTCTATTGCTCTGTCTTTTTAAAATAGTCATTGCTTAACTAACTTATTTTCAAATAGCACTTTCCAAACAAGTGACAGGCTGTGGTATTAACCACAGTTATTTGCAAACAGTTTCCCATGGCAGGTAAGTTTGAAAGTAGAAAAGCTTCGTCTGTCTGCCATGATACCAGGTGCTCCCTAGTAAAGAAAAGGCTGAGGAAATGGAAGAATGCAGTTCATCTTATTAAAATTAGATGCTGTCTCTTTTGTGACTCTCTCTGCCTGCCACTGTCGCTGATTTTTATCTTGTTATTTAGTGTACTTGCTACTGAGACTACTTTTCTGTCCTTGTTATCTCTATACTTGGGATTCTTTTACTGAGGGTTTCTGGAGTTGTGCTTTTATTTCTATTGCCTTTTTTTTCTACCAGCAGGTCAGGTATCCCTGCAGTTCTCCCTTTGGCTGAGAAGGGTAGGAATGATTTTCTGTGTTGCTGGAATATCCCACTGCTTCTTCTTGTCTGTTCTCCCTCCTTTTTCACTCCACTCTTCTACTGTTTATTCCCTTTTTCCTCCACAATATCTAAAGTAGTGCTACTATTCCTATTGAGTACTTCAGTATTTCAGCAAGAATAGCAGAGTGAAATTCACTCAAAATACTCGGTTTCATTCTACATCCTCTGCTGCACTTGGTGATACTTTTTATAGGAACCAAAAATATATCTGCAATCTCAGGTCTATAGTCCATGTTGTTATTTGCACAATCATCCATTGCAACAGCTTCATTCTTGATTTGATCACTTTTTAAGCATTTTTGTAAATGCTCCAGCTTTTATATTATGTTTCTTTAGGAATACACAATTGTGGATACCACTGAATGTGTCACAATTGATAGGAACAATTGCCCCTCATAGTGTGGGACAAAAGAGTATTTGGAATTCCACAGAGCCTATGTTTTTTTTTTGGTCAGTGCAGGCATAGCTGGCCCTGACATACAGCTGAGGGTGAGTTTGTGGATACAGACTTGGCTTCATGAGAGGCATGGAGCCTTTTCCATTGCATATCAGTTACTGGACAGTGCCTGAAGTGCCTAAAAATTACTCGTGCAGTTCTCCTCTCTGGGCATGGAAAGAGGCCCAATACAAATTAAAGGCTGAATTCTAGCTCTTACAAAATCCATCATCTTGGATATGAAATCAAAGAGCATCTCTGTATGCTGAGTCCTACAGATTTTTTTTTCATACAGTGGTTTTGAAACTGCACCTCAGTCAGTAGATCTGTGAGGGTGGTGAACAAGGCTATGATGAAAAAATGCACGTTCACTGAATCAGAATCATTCTTTGCATGGGGGGAAACCTTGTTTTATATACCTGTAAGAATTGCACAAGGCCTTTCATTCTCCAAGTTCCAAAACTTTTTACAACTATTTACCTACAACAGCAGGAAATGCAGCCAGCTTTGCAGAAGACAGCAGCTAAGACCCATGAGACATAGCAGAGGAAGACAGGAAACTGTCCAAGAATAATGTGGCAAGCCTCCTGTCCTTGTGAAAAATGCCACAGGATCTCAGTGTCCACAAAAAGTGCCACAACTTTTGAGATGTGAGTGGGTGGATTATTCCACATGCACATTGTCAAAACCTGGCTGATGCTTTGCTTTCCAAGTCAGTAATAATCGTGTAAGTCCCATGTTTCAGAATAGTATGGCTCTTCATTGTCACCCCTTTGTTTCAGAGGTAACTGGCAGCACAAGCTCTTTTACTATGCACTGGGGGAAGCTGGCCCTGCTAACCCCACCAGAGCTGGGGAAACCATTCTGCTTCCAAGGGCTTTTAGTCCCAGACATTTGGAGTCAAGGGGGTGAGGAAGTGGCTCAGCATAGTGTTCAACCCTAAAGTTGTATTCTGGCCCTCCCTTATCTCCTTATATCTGCTCTCTGGGAGCTCTAGCACAATATTTTGACTTGTGAGCCCAGAGGGTTGACTGTGTGGCAGACGCTTAAGGTAATTATGGGCTTACTTATACATTTTGCTGTCAAATGACGTAATTTTTGATAGAGGGCATAATGTATGCTTTCTAATACACACTCATGGAAGCCCAGGGTTCTGCCTCTTACTGCATAACTTAAAAATCAAACCATGTATTTTAACAGACCCCAGCACAAGCGCCATAAAATGCGAGCAGCATTCCACCCTTTCCTTCCGTAACATTCTAGGATGTATAAATATAGGATACTCTATGGAAGAAAAGTTTGGATTTGAAGCCTTTAACTGTGATAATGGAATGTGTTTACCAAGCTATGGAAGCTATTAGGTGTACAGGAAATACTGTGTATGTCAATATGCTCTTAGTGAATTGAGACATGGAATAATCATTCTTCCATCAGCCATGTGCAGTAAGTGTGGTTTGCAATCCAAACGTTATTTGCATAGTTGATAGACTTGCCAGCTATTTTCTTAATGAAGTATGTAGTTTTATCAGAACTTTATGCCTACTTCTGAGGAAGGGGAATGGGAAAAACAGAGAACAACATCTTTTAAAAACAAATTTAAAAGAAAATTTAATTATTTACTTATTGACTAAAAATAAGCTTTCATTATGGTTACACTTGGTGATACTGGAACTGAAGAAATTTTACTTTGAATGTAAAAATGGTTGTTAACATTTCCTGTGCTCCCATTGGAAGTGTCCTTTCTTTGGATGGAAGAGAATATTTCAGCAAGCATCTTTTTCTTAAGATATTGCGACTTCTGTCTGGCTCTGAGTTGTTCATTGTAGTATCCTCTTTCTTCTTCATTCTTATACATTGCTTAAAATGCTACATAAAAGATTCTTCTTTCTTACTGCTTCTCAATGAGCAGTTAAAGCACATCGAAAGAAGAGTAATTGCATGTTAATTAGATTGCATATTAGCTTTAGGGACATGGCTCCAATACAGAACTCTGTAGCTGTCTTTTGTATAACAGCATTTGCCTCTAAAGGTGTTTTATGTTAAAATTCCAGTATAATTACATTGTATGTTTCAACTAAAAACATACTTTGCAATTAGCATTTTTGGTAGCATTTCATCTATAAGAAACATGGACAGTCTTTTTTTTTTTTTTCCTCAAGAAACTGTCCATCCCCAAAAAGTATCTATATTTGTACATGGATAGCTAGCCTACACTGGTGAAATGCTTCAAAAATAGCATGTATAATGTTATATTATTGTATAAGTAAAGTCTGGAGCACTCCCATTTTCTAGACCTCATGGGCACAATCAGGTGTACCATATTTTAAGAAATACTAAGCCTGTCTGAGAAAAATGCCTGCAGGATCTTATACTTCTCCCTCTATTTCTGTTTCCTTGCCTTTTTTTTTTTTTTTTAAAGAGCTCTGTCTCAGATTTATATAGTTCATTTGAAGTTCATGCAGTGAGTGTATTGATCATTCAAATACCAATAGCTAAATAAAGTTATTTTGTCTTAAAATTTGTGACTCCAAAACTGATCTCTTGAGTCTTCTTCTTCTGTTCTTTGGTATGATCCTTCTGTACCAAGTCTGCACTGTTTTCTATGAGCTGGAGCTCATAGAGGGAGGAAAGAACAAAATTCCTATTCCTAATCTAAGGCATACTTGGTGAATTGTTTCCTCCCTGATATTTAAAATTAGACCCATTCACTAAGCGTACTTTCACAGCATTACCACTGTTTTCTCTAGGCTGAGGAAGCACAAAGTAATTATTCCAGACTGAAAGCTAGTAAACTTCAGACTAGAATTTACCTTTACAGGTAAAGGTAAGTAATTTCACAGAATATTAACCTTCTTTACGTTGCCTCATTATTCAAGGCCAGGTCTTTCTAACTTCTTGTCTTCACCCCCAAGTTCTCATTAATTTTTAATATTTCTTACCTTTCTTCCATTCTGTATTATATTTGCTTAGAATACAGAAGATACTTGTGCTAGTAGAAAGGGAATGGTATGTGTTTACTATGCCAAGTTTTGTTTTTTTTTTTAATTATGAGTACTAGAAATCTGTTCATCAAAAACTATTGTTTCTCATTTTAAGGATTTTTGTGTTATGAATATTTGTCTGTCCTTTCAGTAGATTCAGAAATGAAACAACCAACATGGTGATTCAATACAGGTTTGAGGAAGAAAGTGAGAAAATGTTTCTATTTAATTGTCAACAAGAAAATTAATGAAAGCTGTTGCTCCCTCATGAAGAAAATAGGTTTAAAGTCCACTCATTTCTTCCATTGTTAAGCTGTGAGTAGATTTCAAGCTATTTAAAATTGCTGATCCTGAAAAGCCAACCTACATGAAAGAGGCTCAGAGAATGCATAGTGGAATCTGGAGGGGACCAGGTGAGGATAGATGAGTTAGACAAATTCCTGTTACTTTTCATAAGTAATTAATTACTTATTCTTACTTATGTCAGAATCCTCTGCTTTTTGTAGATAATTAGTAACTTTAATGTTTTCATCCAGAGGAAGGAGCACAACTATACAGGTTTTGGTTTTTATTTTTTTAATATTTTTGAACTTCCATTTTGCAGTGATTGGTGAAAAAATGCTGAGTGTGCCTTCCTTAAATGCTGCCTGTCTGGGATTTAGCTCCTAATATGACAATACTTTTTTGCCTTAAGTCTTTGGTGTATTTATCCTCACGGTGTCTGAGAAAGGTTATGAATATCTAAGGATGCTTAAAAATGAAATAAAAAATGAACTTAATTACTTAAGGTGAGATACACATGAGGTTGTGATCCTGAAACACTCTGTTTCTCTGAAAGACATCTTTCTGGCACACTTAGTGATGTCTTCTCTTGTCTGAGGCCCAAAACTAGCAGTTTTCTCTAAGATGAGTAAGCATAAAGAAATTATTTTTAGACTGAAAAGCAGTTCAGACAAGAATTTAAGTTTACAGGCACAGGTAAGTAATTTCACTGACTAATAGCATTCTCCACATTGCTTTGTTCTTTTGACTATCCCATAATCTAATGCTTTTCACCACTTCTTTAAGGCCATGAGTGAAGGAAACTTTTGCATATGAAATGAAATTGTATACCCAGAAATTATTATTCATGAATGCTCCATTCCAAATTTAGTGCATTAAGATGCACAGATTATTTTAAAAGGGAGAGTAACACACAAGAAAGATATCATGAAAAGTCTTCCTTATTCTAAATAGCATCATACAGTTAAAGTGCAGGAGAGTGTTGCTGGAGATCTGTTAGAGATGTGAGGAATGGAGGATGTGAAGGGGAGGTTCTTTATTCAATGGTGTTACATTTCTCACTGTTGCTTGCCCCTTTCCCCTTGGCTTAAAAGGGAAGACAGAAATATATGGCACTCCAGGATGAAATTACTGGTACAATACAGACCATATTTAATTAGAATTGTAAGTTAGGCTTTCCCTTATACGAATTATGCCAGTTAATACTGTTACACAGAAACTAGTCATGGTGCATGCATATACAACCAATCATTCTCACGTGAGATTTCCATATAGCTATAAAACTGAAACTATAAAACATGGTTTTCAGGTTGTCCTCTTCCCATGAAAGTTTACAACATTTTATTTGGGATAAAAATTCTTGTTCTTCTTATTTGGGATTTAAAAAGTTCTTGAGGCTCTGAATTTAAATTTTGTTGAAATTAACTGAGAAGATCTGGAGGCATAAAATTTGGACCAACAATGTTTTGCTACATGCTTACATGTTGATTTCAACTACTGGGTCCTATCCATCAAAGCTTGTATTTTAGAAAATATTTTCTGTGAATCTTCATGAAAAGTATAGCAAGCTCTTACACAAATATCTATTTGTTTATAGAATTTTATTCAGAAATATATATTAGAGTTCTCTAATACCTATCTCTGCAACTCCAAAATAAAGAATGAGGCTTTAAAAATTAAAGGGCAACATCTTTTAAGTCTGGCTGTTTTGCATATCTATATACCATATAAATTTGTTCAAATGATTTGAAAACAGCTATGCATAAAAGTGTAAGTAACATTTAGTTTACTGACCATAATGTGCTACTCATTGAGACAAGATTATGACCTGCAAATGGATCTCCAGTCTTAAGTAATTTTGCAGATGTGTAAAAAGTCTTCTCTGAAAGGATGGCAAATCGTGTTAAGTAAGGTGAAGTGGATAACGTGATTGCTAAAATCTTTAATTGCTGAATAAATATTATAATAGCTGAAAGGATGCAGAGGTGCCTGAGATCCGTGTCTCTTTACATTGAAAGCTAACAAGACAATCCTCTGCTCTTTCACCCTCACTACTGCTCCAGTTTAATTTATGAAATTTACAAGATTTAAGTATTGGCATGAACAAATGTGACCAGACAAAACAGTGAACAGGATCGTGCCCTCTGTGGTTTTCAGTACATGATGATAAAAGCAGAACTAGCATCCAAAATGAGGGAACAGAACTTTGGATTTCAATCTTAGTCACTTCAACATACACAAAGATTACCCTTTTCTCTAGAAGTAGCAATTAGGCGTTACTGTGGCAGCTTTCTTCAGCCTTTTATTTGCTGTTACTTATTGCTGTTTGCTAGAGAAAGTGAAGAAAGAAATAGCTGAGGAAAGGGCCCTGTGCCTAGTGCAATAATCAGATTGATTTGGGAACCAAAGCTGTATCTGTTCAGAAACTTAGTTCATAGTCTGCATGTTTAGTGAAGTATAGGAAGGCTGAGCACAAGCAAATAATAGATGTTCAGGCTCTTGTATTGCTGAAATTACTCAGAATTTTGCATTGTGGTTTGAGTATCAAAAAGGAAGAGGGTGATTAAGAGGAAAAGCATTTTGCTTAGACTGAAGTAACTGGATTATTATGCAAAAACTCTTGCAGTAGCGAGGAATAACTGTGTTACATCTGTATTGGATGGTATAATGCCATGCACACAGTTTAGCTCTCTAAGAAAGAGAGTTGTATTCACTTTGGAGTAAACAACTCTTTCTCAGGATGCTGCTTCAGTTCCGGGGCTGGCAAGATCCCCAGTAGTTTGGGTATTTCATGTTTGCTTTAATGCACAGCGTGCAAGTGCCAAGTCTGTATTTGATTTGCAAAGGACAGAAATGTACTGGTTTCTGCTTAATTTCCTTGTTGATGTTGTATGTTGTCTCCATGGTGTGACAGTCCTTTTGCAGAGTCAATTCTTTGAAATACAGTTTTTTGTGGAGAACAGTAGGTTTACACCTGTATCCTCTGAACTTTGAAGATGCCTGAATCCAAGTGACAGAGGCTTTATCATGGAAGGCAGAGGTGCAGTTTATTTCATCTTGCTTTGTTCATCTGTAGAACTTGTCTGTTCACTATTGGCCGTCTGCAAATTACAGGAACGTACAGGCACCTTTCTGTACAGGGGACCAGGTTTCTATCTGTTAGCAGTACCTCTGTGTGTCACACCCTCATTACAATGTGTTTCATTTTATATTCCATTTTCCTTGTTAATTTGATCCTGTCAGTAGTTAAAACCAGGTAATTTGATCCAGAAATGATGTGAATCATCTATGGAGAATTGAAGCGTACAGAAATTTAACATGAGAGAGAGACCTGTCTTGCACCTGTTTTTTTACACTAGTATACAGTGACCCTAGAGAAGTTAAACAAGGAATTTTCTTTTGAAAGAGAAGGCAGAAATTCTGCATTACATTAAGGGGAAAAGAGCCTCAGGGAGGATCTTTCAATCACTGTGAGCTGACAAAAGGCTCCAGAGCCACACAGTCCACTTTTAGTGTCATGTTGAAGAATGGAGACACAGTTCAAGGGTGTGCTATTAGTATCACCAACCCAAACTTCAAGTGTTCTTGTGATGGAAAGGACCCTGCTGTAGACAGCTAGTTCATCTGCTGAGTGGTAGTAACATGAGAATACTACCAGGTCATTTCTTAAGATCTTGTTAAAGTTACAGTTCAAAAAAGTCCTCAAGAAATTTGAGTCATTGGTTTGCTTATTATTTTTAAGCTGAAGCGTGATGTTTTTTAAATATAGAAAATGAAAACAAGGGAGAACAGCCAACAGAAGCATAGGCACTGCTGTCATCTTTATTATTACCCTGTGCCTCACTCAGGTGGTGTTCACAGTTACCTGGACTACTATCAGACTCATGCCTCGAGGACATCTACAGTGCCCATGAGACAGGGCTTTATAGAGCAGACTCACATAGCACTCTGCCTCAGAAATGAAGTGATTGCTGGCCAGGAGAAATGAAAAGGGAGCATTACATTAATTCCCACTGCAAATGTGATCTGGACCAACAAGCTGTAACCTGCACTGACAAGAAAATTATCCTTGCAACTGTATTTTAAGGGGGAAAAAGCATTTTTGGGTAAGATGTAAGGCAGTTTCTCTTTGGAGTGTGTGGGATGGCCATGTTACAAGGGACAGGGTGAAGCTCTGGAGTGGGAAACCATAGAATGGTTCTAGTTAACAACTTTTTGAGGCATCCATGTGTCATTCATCAAACTTGCCTTTTGTCTGTCTGAAAGCAGAACAGACAAAGGAGATGGGCTCCTACATCGTTCTTCTCAGTGAAGTAGATAATCTTGGTTCACTGAGCAGAATATAAAAACAAGTCATTCTCGGTGGCATATGCTATAATGAATGCTTGATTTTGAATGTCTGAGGAGAGCACGCCCTCCCCTCAAAGTCACAGTCTGAGTATGACACCCGCAGCTTCCATGACCGAAGAGGCTGAGAAAAATGTTTTAAGGGAGGAAGTCTTGATGGCACATCAAGGTAGGCATTTATAAACTGTCATGACAAAAAGCCCTGTACAAGAACAAATAAATACATGAGCTTGTTTTTTCAATTTATAAAACTCTGTTTACCATGGTTCATGAAAATGGGAGCAGTAATTAGGATCAGTATGCAAATGCTATTTAAACTCTTCGCAATTATTCCCTACCTCAACTATAGCTTTCTTCCCCATTTTCTTTTCTCCTCCAGTACACTTCAGCCAAAACACAACCCCCACCAAATTGGCACTGCAGCATCAAATCTGACAGATCTAAACTCTAATAAAATAAGGCAAACTGAATTCATGAAGTTGGAGATTTTATACAGGGCACCTGCCAGCTTTTCAGGAGCTAAGCAGGAGTGTTCTCTGAGTAAAGCACCTCAGGAGACCTGTCCTCTGTCACATATAGGTTCCACATTAAGTAAGATTAGTGGATGAGAGCAGTATTGTAAAGGATGGATGAAATGAGTCTGATGGTCAAAGTGGATGACAAAACAGAGCAATAATGTTCTTATCTAAAACCATATACAGTAATGTCATTTCGCATCTTTCATCAGCCAAAGTTTTGAAGTGCTCTAAAAATGAAAATCTGTAGGAGAATATAATGTTAAGCTATACTTCACTTTATAAATCTAACTATGAGAGTCTCTGACCTCTGACATCATATAAAAATGTTATTTGGCCATCGATTTTATCTGGATAGCCCAAAACTAGAAACCCAAGAGGACCACAGCATACTACCACGGAATTCAGGCATGTTTGCCCATCTTGAAAGAGTCTGTGTGGTCTTTCCGTGCCTCTGGTAACTAGCCAGTACGCTGGTCTGGGTGCTGGATGGTTCATCTTCACCTAAGTCTTGATTTTGACAAAACACACATAAATCATTCAGTGCCATCAACAGAAAACAGAAGAATGTGAGTCTGCCAGCCATTTCTTCATCCACATAGTCACCAAGAAGGGTAATGTCAGGAAACTGTGTGGTACCCCACATGAAAGTGCTCTTGGGTGTACAAGCAGTAGTCATCTTAGGGGAAAAACAATACATGGAGCCACTGCATGACTCCATACATTATTTCCTCTGTGCCCATGGGACCACAGATGAGTCAGCAACAGTTCATGCTTTGTAGTAACAAAAGTAGCTGACAATTGTAACAAAATCAGTATGGATGCTTGGTTCTCATCCAGGGCCAGCGGGAGGTTCTCAACCAACAAAGCCAATGCAGTCTAGTCTATCAGGACATCTGTTGCTTATGAGGGGAGTATTGTAAACAAAGAACAGCCCTTTCTTCTTGTTTTATCTGCTCATTAACAATGTGATGCCTTGTGAACCATAAACATACAGCTTGTGTTAGTTACTGGCTTTGGTGCTGATTGTAGTGCTGTTAGATAGGAAGTTGCCTCTTCAGATATTTGCAGTTTTGTTGCGGGTCCAGAGTGAAGCTGCATCACAGAGGTGACCAGCTATCTTAGGGTGTGATACCACCAATGGGGGGTTTTCAAATTCCATAGAAAATTCTCTCTGAAAGCTGTAAGACCTATACTGAAAGACAAAAAGTCACATCTGTGCTCTGCCAGAGGGAGAACACATGAGAGACCGAGGTTGCCACCAAAATGTCCTTGCAGGAGCAAGATATTTTTTAAATGAAAATTTCCAAGAGATCATGGGAAGCAGATGATGCCATAATGCAGAGAAAAGGTCCCTCCCACCTGGTGGAAAAACCTTGTTCCTGAACTCCTTATTATGTGATTGTTTTAACCCTCAGGGTGTCGGGGAACACTACCACCAGACATCCAGGGTGAGAGGAGAGCTTCTCTCACACAGTTATGCACATAGTGCCCAATATTTGCAAGAAGATGACATAAAAACCTCATAAGTTGTGCATCAAGGAGAAGAATTAAATCCTCTGTGGTTCCAGGTGTCCAGTTAACTCCCTAAATCATGGAAAAGAATTGTGAAAAAGAATCATGGAAAGTTGGGATGTTTTTTAAGTGCTATAATGTTCACAAAAAGGAATAAGTCACTTCTCAAGCTCCATTTCAACTCTTGTGCCCAGGCAGGAGAGATCATACATTTTTCACAATCCTTTTTCTCCTCCAGATGCATTAAGCTAGAGGAGCAAAATAAGTGTAGTCTTAGAGGGGGATTTTACTGTTGGGCATTTGTAGGAGATAGGACCAAATATTTCCAGAGTTTCTTTGTGATGACCTACCTCTTCACTGAATTCCTTTGAAAAATCCTATTTCTGTTGCACTGTTCCCCTTTACTTGGCACTTGATATCTGCGTTTGGCTGTGATTTACCTAATAATCTGAAAGCAAACTGCACCACAATCTTTAGAGGGTTAAATATTCAGTGTTGGTGTGAGTCCCTTTGACCCCAGTAAGACTTCTGCTCATGCAAGAGTAGGGAGTAAATTCTTGTCTCTGGCAGCCCTCAGGCAGTAGTTAGGATTTGTTCTAATTAATGGAGTCTCTAGTAGGAATTATTCTGCATTTCCCAAATACGTAACCAATGAGTTCTTCTGTTAGTTCGTTGTTCTGCTTTAATAGGGCTTTCAAACATTTCCTCTAGGCTCTCAGAGAAGTTGTTTCAAGTGCATTATTCAGTATTTTAGGCTGTGCTCATCATTGCATTCTTTCTAATCAAAATACCTCTTTGGTTATTGTTTATATCCATAAACTACAGGCAGCATGCAGTACATAGATTTGGCTGCTTTTCCATAGACACTCGGAAAATTGTAAGCAAAATTGCTTTTCATTTTGTCTGACAGCCAGTTTTAATTTTATTCATTATTTTATCAGATTATATAACATTTCTGTTGTCTGCATCTGTCTTCTGACTGTTTTCTTCTCTCTTTCTTTTCCCCTCATTATGTTTATGCTGAAAATATGAAAACAACAATAAAGAAGAGACCAATAATAGCTTCTTGCAGTAAAAACGGCTTATTAAAAGGATATTTTCTGCCTGGGTGAAAAAATTCCTTGAAAATATCATAAATACTTTATAACACACAGAGCTACACTTTTATTGTCTTCAGAACTTGATGGTCTAGATAAGCCATTAAAAAAAAAAACCCAAACAAAAATGTCACATTTAAAAAAAAATAATTTTATTCACAGTCCAATTAGGCAGATTCTAGATGAAATATCTTTTAAAGAAGAATTAAGTAACCATATAACGGATGAGAGCTTTTCAAACCAGTCTGATGACAAAGGAGATATACTTTCATTTTGTAGAAAAATTGTTAATACTGTAGCATCCAATGAGCTTGGTTTTATTACATGTTTACAAGGCTCTTCATTGTGGTCTCAGCAATATGAAGAGCTCTGCAAATATGCAATAAAAACTGAGCAGATTTGATGTTAGCACTATTCATTGGTGTCCCTCATAGCAGGGAGCTTCTATTTAAATAACCACTTAAGGTTCTTGGTGTGCTCCCCAGCCTTGGATTTTAATGATAAGGAGCAGAAGGAGGATCTTTTACTGAAGTTTTTAGATCGTGTTTTGTTTTCTTTTCTATAAGTACATAAAGTCTTTTATTTAAGATATCCAAGATTTGCTGGTAAGGATGATTCATAACTGAAGTCCAGTTTTCCTTTGGGATAAGGCACCAGTGTTTGTTTTTTGTTTTTCTAGCATAGCAACTGAATTTCATCATTCATTTTGTCATTTAGCAATAGAAGACAACTTCACCAAAGAAGCTTACAGTACAAGTAAAATTGGAAGTAAATGGAAGCCATATGTTACTATATTTTCCAAGGTTAAGAAAAAGCTATAGTTTGTCCTATATGTTTTTTTACTGAGAAAGAAGTATACTTTGTTATCAGTAGCCTTGAGTTTTTAGGGTTTTTTTAATATGTATTTATTTTGTTAATGATAGTTTGAAGAATGCATTATGCCCAAAGTGTGCAGAGCAAGGTTGCTGCCTGGCAGTAATCCATTTCTTAACTTATGTACAACTGTGGAGTTATTAATGCTAGTCAGGTTATGTGCAAGGATTCAGGAAAATTCTTTATTCCTCATTGACTCCTGACAGTTATTGTACCTAGGAACTGGGTAACGTGTTCTGAAGTGAGCAATTATGGAAATGTTTACTTCACTGGCTGCATGTAAATGTGTGCAGAGAATGTACCAGAATTTTTCCTTGGGGGTATTTAATTCTCTCCAGGGCAATGAAAATCAAATGATTTCTTTTTTTTTTTTTTTCCCTTTCTTTTTTTTTTTTTTTTTCCAAAGCTGGGATGTTTTTTTTAAGTGCTATAATGCAGCTGAATAATGATGAATGCAGTAGACAGAAAAGAAACAGGGAGAAAACTACCAACAGATCTGGAAAACAAATTTTAAGGTGGAAGCTAAAACCAAAAAGGAAAAAAGGGGTTAGGGAGCAAGGGAAAGCTTGTGACAGATTCAGTTTTGCTGGAAAAAGGATATAAAATGGATACTCTAGTATTCAGGAGTAGTACAGTGCATGTAATACATCTGTTTTTTAAGAACACAAGCGATTGGCTCAGTATTGTTCACATTGCAGGGCATCACATTTGCTTGTTAATTAAATGCAGTACCAGTACCTACTGTCCCTGAACAGTTGGGGAAAAAAATCCCAATATGTATACATATCTGAAATTTCTATAGATGCATGTGGATCTCATGCAAATTACAGCTGAATTGTTGCTGCTGCTTTTTACTGCCTTTCTCCCCTAGTATTTCACCACTACTTCTATCTAGTCTTTGAGAAAAGGAAACTGGTTTACAAAAAAAGAAATTTAGGCAAGTGTACAGCTTGAGGAGAAATTGAATGGGATGTTTTCATCACTGAGATTTTTTTAAAGCCAACTCATTCTGTAAATATACATTAAGGTCATATATAAGGAGTTTGAACTGAAATCCTGGAAAATCTTACATATTATGTAACCTGTGCCTGAATCCCAACTTACAGTGTACTCAGCAATGAATGCTTGCCAAAAGGAAACTGAATTTAGTTTTCTGGGCTTTCTAAATACAATTCTTAATCATATCAAAGTGATTTCAGAAAACTGGAGTTTTCACATACTGTTTTAAAATAGTGAGAGTAAATATTGCTTTAAATTGGCCTCGGTGGTCATATGCCTGTCATTAGGCTAGAATTGGATTACATTAATTAAAAAAAAATAGTTTCTGACCTTTCTGCTCTCATTTTTTGTGTGTATTTTTCCTG
>NC_081250.1:107819837-107899837 GCF_030490865.1 Poecile atricapillus | reverse complement strand
TGGGGTTTTTTTTTTCTTCTTTTCTGGCCACTCCTTCGGCTTAGCTAAGTCCTTAAAGACAAAGTCAGGGTAAAGAAGCAGCTGGGCTTTTTTTAATGAAATTTTAGATGTGGCTTTTGAAACAGTGAGCTGACGTGTACGTGTGTGAGTGGATGTGCAGGCATACACATCCTGAGAATGTTTCTGTTACATGTAAAAGTTTATTTTGCTTCTGTGGTGCCTCCTTGTTTTTCCCTGTGTCCCTCAGATGCCTGGGTGTGCTTACCCACTCTGTGTTTTAGCCTTCAGAAATACTCCCGCTTGCAGTTTTCACACCATTCCTAATTTGATTTACATTGCAGCGTGCCTGCTCACTTCCGTGGTGCCTTTTTCTGGAGCAGGCTTGCCTCCCTCCCAGCCCAACAGGACACGGCTGAGCCTTTTCCCGCTCGGAGTGCGCAGCGCTGGTGCTCAGCGCTCCATCCTCCCTCCGTCCCTTGCCTTGGGAACAGAATGTGCATGCCAAAGCCAGGCCAACCCCACACGTGTCCCAGATACGCTTCTCAAGGCAAGGGATAAATTATTTTTAAAAGCACCCTATGGTTTCAGTAGGAGGCTTCATGTTGTACCGGTCGCGATTTTGCCAAGCTTCCAGGACAGCAGGAAAACGCGAAACCCAACTGCGTGCTTTTTGTCAGCCCCAGAAAGGCAAAAGCCTCTCCCCTCGCAGGCTGCTTTTCCAGATCCTTCCGTGGCCGGCTTTTGACACTGCATGGGCTGCCCCTGCCGGGAGGGAGCCGGGGCTGGGCTGTTTCCCGCAGTCCCGGGGGACTCAGCCCTACCTCGGAGGCCGGCGCGGAGCCGTGCGCGGACAAAGGGGAGCGAGCGCTCGCACACGGCTCGGCCGGCCCGTGCTAAACAGTTCCAGCTGTGGCTGCTCATGGATTTTGGGGGAGGGGAGGGAAGGCATCGCCTTGTGTTTTAGGTGTGGCTGCACGCATGCAGCCTGCTCGAAACACTGCTTTTAACTTCCTGACAGGAAGGGAAAGGGATATAAACAGTGAGTGATTCTCAGCTCAAGGAAATTATAAGAGCGTTTTGAAGCCTAAAGTACGGTTTCAGGTAGAATTGGCATTTTGCTCTGTTTTGGGGGAGTATAATAATAATTTTCCTTGTATTCTACCGGAAATCTTTTCCTCTGGCGCTTCTTAATAAATCAGGCAAACTCTGCGCTGTATTTAGATTTGGTGGCCCTAAATGCTGTGAGCTTACAGAAGACACATCTCACTTTCAGGAAGGCCAGTTTTTCCTAGTTTGCTGGGTGATTTTCTTTCGCATTTTTCCTCCAGAAATATATAAGGTGGCAAAATTAATTACACCAAGTGCAGGCATGAAAAGTTTGATAGCGCGCATAGTTTTAACTAATGCTTTTGCTAGTGTGGCTGCTGTCCTCTGAAGGCTCTCTGTTTCTGTGGCAGAATAATTGATGATCAGGGGAGGCTTTTGATCACCCACAGAACAGTGTGTGTTTGGGAAAGGCCAGGATGC
The DNA here is from genome assembly GCF_030490865.1 of Poecile atricapillus. Lineage (NCBI taxonomy): Eukaryota > Metazoa > Chordata > Aves > Passeriformes > Paridae > Poecile > Poecile atricapillus. The sequence continues at coordinate 107,898,310 of NC_081250.1, read as the reverse complement.
AGGGGTTTGTACCATTCAGAGATGAGAGAGCAGGAGCTGAGGCTGGCGTGCGCCTTCTGCAGAGAGCCCTATTTAAAAAGAAAACCTAAACTATTCTTTCCTTCCCAGAGCACGAGAGCCAGGCGGTATTTTTTTATCCTTAAGAAAAGCAATGAGAAGAACCTGCTTTTGATATTTGTAAGTGCAAGTCAAGCTGAGCCTCCTGCTATATTTTGGTAACACTTCCACTGGACAGAATGTTTGTCCTGTTCATTACAAAAGTGGTGCCAGCTGCCTGTCTGACAAAGCAAGTGTATTTAAAGTGTCTCACTGTGTGTTTAATGCATTTGAAGAAGGTGTTTTGTATTTTAAGTACTTATAGCCGTCCAGTGAAACATTTGCATCTGGCACCCTTTTTAAAAATAAAAGAGGAGACATTTTCTCTTCCATGTGGTGCCTTTCATGAAAATGCATCTGTCCTCTTCAGCAGTCATTATTGAAAAGAGAAAGGTTTTGTACTTTGGGATTTTTAAGGGGTTTTTTTCTATTTATTTTAGTTGTATTGGTAAGAAATGTGTCTCTCATGAATAATGTCAGCAGGAGTTTCCCATTAAATGGTGTTGAGCATGTCATGGACAACTCGATTTAACTTTTAAATTTTCTATTGCCTCCTTAGGAAAGATCCAGATAGTGCATCAGCATAATCTTAAATATATTTCCTGGGGAGGTCACATTTCTTGTTTTCCCAACCCCCCTGCCTTTAGCACAAAGTCCTTCTCTTTTTCAGTGTAACTTCAGAGCAAAGTCAGCCTTCCAGATGGAGTCCTGCTGCTGCACTGGTTTCCCTCTCTCAGACACCAAAACATGTTATTTTTGAACCATACCATGTTTCCCCTAAGATTCCAAAGACTAGTCCAAACTCTGATCTCTGGTATGGTGGCATGATGCACTGTGTCACTCTTGGCAGGCCAAGTGTGTTGCATTTCCCTTATTTCCAAATGAATATAATGTCATTCCTTATCCTTTCAAAAGATTTTCAACCTGGAGAAATGTGGTTAGGATTATTCAGAGGAGTTGAGTACAGCTCAGTACTTTTAGTTTGGCTCAGATGCACTAGGAATATGCAATTGTGCGACCCAGTATTCTTAACCAGAGTGTCTATTTAGAAGCCAGAAAAGAAAGACAAGCAAGGTTCCCACTGGAGAGAGGCTATTTTCACAGCAATGCATCTGTTCTGTGGTGGCAGGCAATGTCATTTGCCTTGTGTTCTAGTAGGAAAGGGGAAAAAATGTCCAATTTCTTTAAAGTGGAGAAGCAAAGAACAGGATATGTAAACTATTTTTTTTTCAGTTGTTAGTATTCCAAACTACTTAAGTAGCCACTAATTAGGTTTTATTTCTTTTTAGTACTTGTCTCCTTTTTGTTGTTGTTTTTCAGCTATTTTTATATTTCAGCTATATTGTAACCATGTGCTGGATTGGAGGTCTACTCTGGGCTCAAAGTAGGTTCTTCAGGAAGCAAAATTAAGTCATCATTTTTGTTTAGCTGGTTAGATATGCTATCAGGAAGACTTAGCCTCGTTTCCCACCTGACGGTGGTTGTGAAATGTGCGCACTGCTTGCTTTGTCAGCGGAGTAAATTTTAACTGTAAAAAAAGAAAAAGAGAAATCCTGTTTGAACAGAGGCTGTGTTTTGTTTGTACAGTGTGCTGGCAGGCAAGAGTGGTGTTTCTTTTCTCAATGAAGCTTGTGTGTTGTATGAATGACTAAAGCTTTCAGCAGCCTCATCATATAACAGTGTCATAAGTGATTGTCTCACCCATGTGTTAGAGCCTGCTCTGTCTCGTAGCAGCTTCTCTGAGTATTGACAATTTCCACAATAAAAAGAATCAATATGTAGAGCAATGCAGAAACTTCTAAACCATAAAATTAAATTAAAAAATGCTGTCTGAACTGGAAACATAACACTTCACATGAGTATATCATATATCACACAACAGTTTTTTTTGTAGGACGCTTGCTAGTCTCTTGAAGTTGTGATGCACTTTTCTAATGATGGAAAAGTGACAACTAACAGGAAAATTTAAGGTTCTTTTCTTTGATCCTTTATGAATCAACCATCCATTTCACTGGGAGGTGTTTGTGTGGTTAGGGTGCCTGGGTAGGACTGCTTCCAGTGAAGCTCAGGGTTTATTTCTGAGTCCTGCAATTGGGAGTTTTTTCCAGCCTCATTTACTAGTCACAGCAGTATGGGAGAAGTGCTTTTGCCTGTCGGGCTAAGCAGCGGGCAACTGAGCCTGTTCCTGGTTTACTGAAACTCCCAGATACCAGCTGTGAGCAAGCTGAAGGAAAAATACTCTTGTTTTGGCTTCTGCAATGTGGCAGCACCTCAGGAAGCTGCTTGGGCAGGTGCCTGCCTTCAGATAGATAAACAGTTTTCTCAATTTCTTTGATTGTGTCACATCTCTTTGCCATTGCTAGAAGCTGATGTGAGGGTATCTCAAATAGAGGCTTATGGTGTGATGTCCTCTTTTAAGCTAGACATTAATATGAGCAGCATTCTGGTGAGGACCAGCAGTTGTATTTTCAGGTGAAACAAACATAAAGTCATAGAATTACAGAAACATTTAGGTTGGAGAAGACTTCTGAGACCATCAAATCCAACCTTTGACTGATCACCACCTTGTCAACTATACCATGGCACTAAGGGCCACATCCAGTCTTTTCTGGACAGTCCATTCCAATGTTTAACAACCATGAAGAAACTCTTTCTGCTGTCCAACCTGAATCTCCCCTGTTACAGCTTGAGGCAATGCCTCTCTCTGTTTTGCCATCATCCACTTTTTTCTCTTCTTCTCTCAGTGTTGTCATCTTTAACTAGTTCAGTTGTGAGGAGTGTCTGAAAGACCTCAGTGATGTCTTGTTTGCTGCCCACCTGAGAGAGCAGCAAGCATGTGCACCCAAATGACAACTTACCTTGTGACAGGGCAGCCAGAGTGTGCCCTTTTCACCTGTATTCTTGTCTGGTGCTCTTGTTTATCAGTAACAAACAGGTCAGTATTTCTGATTTCCTATGTCCTTGTTTCTTATGGTGGAACCCTCTGGTGCTTAATGTGGTAGGGACATGGAGTAAATGTCCTCTTTTTGGGTAACTCTAAAGGAGACTGCTGTCTTCATCCTGTCCTTCCTTACCCCCCTGCTCCACCCCCCCATGGTGTTGGTTGCCTAGAGTCTGCTGATGTGCATCTAGAATGGTTGGAGGTTGTAACCTCGAGGAAGGCACTGAGAAAATAATTCTTTTCTACCTGGCTCCCTGTTTGCTCTGAATTTATAGGAACTTGATAGCATGTAGACTTATTTAATTTCCTGCCTCAGAAGTGGTCCCAATCCAGAGTTCTGGGAATGGAATATTCCCTCAGCTGCAGTCCCTCGCTTCACTATTATCCTTTAGACCCCCAAAATGCAATGTTATCTGTCAGGTTGAAGAGCTCTGGATGGGAATCCCAGTGAAGCCCATCAGTGCCGCTTCTTAATCAGCTGGAGAAGTCACTGCTCAATGATGTGGAGCACCCCTTGCCACATCCCTTGAGTGCAGAATCCAGCCTGGGATCTCTCGTGCAGCCGTGCCTAGCGTTAGGCAAACACGTTTGTTTTGCGCAGTGTAGAGGAACAACAGAGCTGGTCACTGTCTGGCACATACCTTCTTCCTCAAGGCCCATATTTTGATCTCTGTGTCTCCTTTTAAAATGGCAAATCTGTACGCTTCCAAAGTAATTTTATTTTACCAGAATAAGGGCTGCTACTGCTTTTTCAATATTGTTTATTTCTTAAATGCGGTATCATGTGCTGAATTGGAGTATTGTGTCACTGCAGTGTGACATTACACTGTAAAATATAAAGCTATAAAAGTCTGTAATTTATAAAACTATATTAGGTGCTTACTGTATGTATTATGGCCTTGTAATTCACCATCACCTATCATTTATTCTATATATAATTCCACTGAGAGTTTTGGTGACATTATAAAGGAAAAAAAGTGTAGCTCAAGTGGCTTGTCATCAGGACCCCAAGATGGAATGTCCTCGTATTGCATTATATAATGTTTTTAGTATTATCCATAATGAAATAATGAAAGAAATTTCTGCTTCACACAGTTCTAGTTTATGATCCAGGAATGTTATTTGTATCTGTCAAAATATACTAAGTGGGATGTGACACCAGGTGCTCCCACCATCTTGTTGAATACTTTATATTAGATTGTTGTATCACGTGCTTGTATAAAGAGGTCAAAACATTTAGTAAAAAGTTCTTCCATCTTTACACTGTGTGAGGCTTTGCTAACTTCAGTTGAAGAAGCAGCTAATTCGCTTGTTCCTGAACAAATTCCAAATCTTTCTAATTGGGAATTGTCAAATATACTTAAGGTCTTCCTTATGTTTGAAAACTGAGGAACAGTATTTTACACTCACTGTTCAAACTGCTCTGGAACTGCTATTATATTTATGATGTTTTAGAAAACACAGAGTATCACAATCCATTTTTGGAAATGTTCTTAAAGTTAGTGAATTAAAACAATACCAGATTTTGTAATACGTCTAAACCCACGAGCTCGATTTCTAAGGAAACAAAGCAGCAAAGCTCTTCACTTGCAGTTGAAGAATTATGTGTAGTGTGGTTTGGATGAACTCACTGTCTGGCTCACCAGGTTAGTCAGATGTCTGTGCAACAGTTTTGTTACCTTCTTCATCAAGTGTGCTGAAAGCCAGCATTGTCCCAGTTTCAACAGGAAGCATCAGTGCAGCTGAGTCTCTCTCTGCTTTGTGGGCGTGCAGTGGCACCTCTTACTCAGGGATCTTCCAGTTGGATACTCAGCTTGTGTGAGCTGGGTGATGAATCACACCAAAGGAAAAGGACTGGAGACCTCAGGTTGTGGACTCGGTCGGTGGCAGGGTGTTTGGGGGGGATCTCTTCCAGCATTGACCCATTGTTTCTGGAGAGCAGCAGGAGCTGTTGGATGGTGGGGAGCACTCGCACGGAGGTGGGGCTCAGCAACTGGGGTTTGGCACTCAGGGCTATGAAATTCTTAAGCCATCACAGCTTCTTTACTAAAACATAGCATACAAAGTTTTTAAAAACTGAAGAATATTTGTGAAACTTTGTTGGAATTTTTGAGGGGGAACATAAAAGAAAGGATACAGTTCAACCAAAACCAACATTTTTTACAAATGTGTTTTTCTTGCAGCATAGTGGGACAGCTGTTTGCAGGGATGAACAGATCAGACTTATGGTATGGTTACAACCATTTTAATCAGAAAAGAGGAAGAGGGAGGAGGCAGACAAGGAATGAGCCTGGAAGCCGACTGATTTCCCTTTAAATCACATTGTAATTTCTTTTTTGGCTAGTAAGTGACTTGAAAGTATTGAAAGATAAACAGCCTGAGCTAGGGCCTGGACTTCTGCCATGTGCTGGGTTCCTAATTAAGGGATGAAATTGCAAGATACCGTTCAATTTCACTGCAACTGTAGCTGGGTTTTGTGGGTCAGTAAAACAGATGAAAGGTTTTCCTGTCCTGTTTGTACACTTCAGATGCACCATGCACAGCTCTCCATGTTAGCAGTGGTGGGACTTAGCCATACAGTCCCTGCAAACTCGTAGCAGGAATAGGCCTCTCTTTGAAAAGAAAAGAAAATGCTTGTGAATGTTTAAGTTTTTGTGTAACTTCTCAGTTGAATAACTTGCCTTACCTCTTTCTTTTGTTTTCTTTTTAACTCTCATATTAGCATTCAGCAGTGACTTAAAATCATAAAAACAGAACTACGGATTTTTATTAAGCTCTGAAATTTTTAAGTGCCCTGCGGAAAGCCTCACAATAGAAGAAAATTCAAATGACTGACTTAGTGTTTTTGAGTGCCTCTTGTATCCATTTTAGCACAAATTTATATTGATTACAGTGTTTTATTTTTGCCATGATGCTGCTGTATTTGCAGTTGTACATTACTATCTGACTTGAACACTATAATTTTCTAAAATGCAGAGGTAAGGAAGTATATTTTTGTTTTGTAAAATTTTCAGAATAAATTAAAAAGGAGGTAATTTCAACCTGAGAATGATTTTCATAGCTTCATCCCATCCTGTAACAAGGTTTGAGAAGGTAGGAAAAACCCTCTGTTCCATTAATTTTAAGGTTAAATTAAACCAATAGAGCAATAAAACACTATGCAAATGAAATAATGGATGTATTTTCTCTAAAACTTAAGCCCTTACCTATTATGCTTGCTTAATACTTAGCTCTTTTTCTTTTCTTTGGCTTTTTTACATAATTTGCTACCGTGGCAAACTCTTGTGATGTCATACAGCGTGGTAACTCAAGCTCTCTGGCAGTACCAACAAACCGTGAATGCCACAGAGTTGCAAAGATATAAATTATAAGATGTGGTCTCGTAAGCCCAGAAATTTTTGGGATCACACCTTGAATGTGTCAATTAAATAGGCTTGCAAGAGACTGATCATGGAATTATGATTTCACTCCATATGTAGTACAAGTCATTTAAAAAGTTGTCATATCACAAATGCCTTTAAGTGAAGAACTTTATGAAAATGTGGGAAAGTTAACTTGATTTTAACAGAGTTCCCTCCCTCCACCAAACATAGTGTTAGGTGACTTCCAAGCATCATTGAAGAAGTTTCATACTGGGTAGTGAGTTAAAACCTTATAACCAGAAAGACACTGTGATAAACACATCTACTTGATGCATAAATTTGAGATAGAAAAACATTATTTTATAAAAACCTTTAACTAGCCATTAGGAGAAGCACTGCATGTTAAAACACAGGAACTAGATGAAAGGCAGTTATTGTGCCAACAATTCTTCACCTTGTTCGTTCAATTCATAAACATAACATTTATGGGAATTATGCAGGTAGAATGGACCCTTAAGTGCTCACCCCTCTAAACAACTAATTCTTCCCTTCTCTCTCTCTCTCCCTCTCAGATGTGTATGAACAGCTTTAAAGTGATATTTTACATTACTTAAAAATTATGTGAGTGTTTGTTGCTGTTGTGTAGGAAGGAAATAAATCATGGGCTTTTGTGGGATTTTAAATTCATCCCAGGAGTGAAGAGCTAATATCAAGGCCTTCACAACTGGGATTAATTTCATGTATCTCTCAGGAGTCCATTGGGTATTATCTTTATACATTATAAAAGTGTGTTTTGATATGCTTTAAATTAGTATTTTTTTTCCTTGTCTGTGGAGCCGAGGAAGAGAGATGGTGTGTGTGAGATGGTGTGTGTGTGTGCATGTGTGTTGGATGACATGATTGACATGGGTGGAGAGCTGCTGAATCCAGTGCAATTAAGTGGATTGCTGTACAGTGTTGTTCCTGAGCATTACAAAGAGTAAAAGTGCAGTCTACACATGCAGACATGATACTGAAGAGGAAATTCACCCCACTCCAAGCACGTTCTTGCTGTTATTTTATTCCCCTCAAAAGAACTTCTGCCACTGGAAGCCTATGGCTGAATGCCAGCCTTTGCATGTCTTCACCACTCAGCAGCAGTTTCTGTGGACATCCTCTAGCAGATGCTGTCAATTCTTCACCTTTCTTTCATTCTACTGCCTCTGCCTTCATGGATCACTGCGTGTTTGTGGTGCGTGTCGAAGAGAAGGGCAGAGTGGCAGAAGGAGGGCTCGGAGAGGTTCAGCTTCCCAGCTCCACAACATGGGTGATCTTCAGTCACCCAGCCCTGTGATCCTCACGTTGCTGTGACCCTTTGCCCTTGTAGGCAGCAGCACAAGCTGACTAGAATCAAACCTGGCTTTTTCCTTTCTATTTACTTTTTATTTTGAAATAGTTTCTTTAAAAAAAAAAAAAAAAGGAGCAGCTAGGATTAAGTCAGAATTGGTAATAGGGATGCATGAGGCTTGGAAATTGGTACAACAGTTCAAAGAAACCTCAGCTACATTTGTGTGTATGTGCTTATGTACACGTGCACAATGGCATGTGAGCATTAGCAGTGGAGAAACAGTTGCTAAAATGGTTGATCAGGCAAATGGCTTAAATATTTACTGAGGTTGTCGTGTCTCCTTCTGCCTGGTCATAAGTTTTAATCTGCCTGTGCTGGTTGTCTCATTAATTTAAGAGGATAGAATTTAGTGTAGTACTTTGTGGTTGCCCTGATTGCAGAATATCTCTTAGGCCAGAAGGAGAAAAAAGGTAAATAATATCTTTATAAGTGTGTATTCCTGTAATCTTTTAAATAATGCATGTATGTAAGGAAACCTGAAAAGTGCACTCTCCGAAAATCTTACTTTAAGGTCAGAAGGAATCTTAATGTTCATCCTGTTTGTACTAATTTTATCACTGTAGGAGCTGGCAATTTTGCAAAATATATGCTTCACTGTATACATCATTATTTTTTTTTCAGTTCTTCAATGATTTCAGTATTGCAGGCTTTTTCTTGGATAATATTCTATTGGCAGAAGATTTTTCTTAGTTTTAGGTGTAATCCATTACCTTGGTCTCTCTCTGGCTGTGTCTCTCTTGGTATTCCTCTTTCTTCCTTTGTCTTATTAGATGGAGAGTTGGTTAACAGCAGAGATACCAATATATTTAAATACTTATGGTCTGTGCTAGATTTAAATGTCTAATATGCAGCACACAATGTTCATTCTCAAAGTTCCTTCTTCGGTTAGTAATGGACTTCCAAATGCTACAAATCTGTGGAGCAGATAGCCCTCCCATCTGTCCATTGTGCCTTGTCCTACTTTGTATCAAAATCATGTCAATGGGAAGCCTGAAGAATTTTATGTGTAATCTCAAGTAAAAGTAAACATCCATTTATTTTCTAAGACTAGTCCAAACGCTTCTACAGTTGCAAATATAACATATATTGCAGTGGTTTCCTCTTGTATTTGTGTAATTAAAATTCTCACTCAAAAGAGCACCTGCATCACTTAGCAGTAATGTGCATATGCATGTTTTGCTGTACCTCTCAGTTATTCAGCTGTGTGTCTGTGTGTTTGCACATGTTGAGCTTTTCCTCTTCATGCAGGACTTCTTATGCTTTCATTGGACAGGATGAAGAGTGCCACAAAATAAGCAGCTTATGTTTTATTTTCCGTTAGTATGTGGCCCTGTGCCATACTTATTCCTTGCAACAGAAGCCTGGCACTTAAGTCAGATTAACTCATTTCTTCATGGGTTTTTGTGTTGCACTCATGATAGTTGTTGACTGATCTGCAAATATTCTCTATCGTATGAAGTGAGGTGCCATTATAATTCCCATTTTACCCATGGGGAACTGAGTCACCTTTATTAAAGGCATGCTGCTCAGAGTAAGGGGCTGAATTTTTTGAAATGTATCCTTCATTAGCACTTTGTATGTTCATGACACCTCAGACCTTCCATTTATGCTTTATGGTAAAGCAGTTTCCTTCCTTCTTGTCCTCTGTCCTCCTTGTGTGCCAGCAGCAGGAACTGTCAGACAAATAGGAGATTTTTTTTGCCCAGGTTCATTTATCTGTCTAGCATCACCATGGTCCTTGTAAGCAAGAGTGGTAAAGAAGGTCTTGTCCAGATTTGTGACATGTTTACAGAGAAATCCATAGCAGTTTAGCTACCAAATGCTAACAAATCTTTATTGAATGAGCAGTGGGGTTTTTGTGTGTATTAATTCAGTCAGACCAGCACTGTTTTTCTTTAGAACAGTAAAAGGCTGATAGCAGACTGATTGTACAGCCAAATTTTAAGTCCTTTCTGTGAGGATGCAGTTTCCACAACTTCTCTGTTATATATCTTCAGACCTTTTTTTCTTTTTGCCTGAAAAAAATGACATGTTTTTCCAGACTTCTTAGAGACACTTGAGCTGACTTCAAGTGGACTTTCCAAAAAACCCAGTGTAGACAAGTCCTGAGACAGATATCTAGTATGAAAAATTCCAGCCCAAATAGTTAAAATCTGGCAAAGTAATACGGAGCTGGAAAAAAAGATGTTATAGTCAGAGGTATTTGTGAGTCCTAGTTAAAGATGTCATTGTCTGCATATCTTACAGTTCTTTGGTTGTTACCAGCAATTATTTTTATTTCAATGCAAATCCCCTTTTTCGAGTTTACATTATCAGAAATTATTGTGCTAAGGGTTAGAGAGATTTTTTTAACCTTTCTTTTTTTGTACCTGTATTGAGAGACTGATTTAGCCACATAATCACAAATGAAATTAATTTACTAAGCTTAACTCAGCTTGCTCACTTCAATTACCAGAGACACAAGAATGGTTGTTATGCTTATGACTCCTGTCCTGCTAATCGAATATTAGAATAGATTTGTTTTCCCCTGTTAGCCAAGCAAAGTTTTCCTGTGGTTAAATCTGGTAGTGACCTCCCCAACTGAGAAATTTTCTATATCCTTTACTTGCTAGCTAGTTAGAATTATACTTGGAAGCATTTTGCTTTATATATGAAATTAAGCACAATTCGTACAGTGCAAAAGAGTAAAAGAAGCCCTGAATGTAGCAAACCCACAATTTCCTGTTGAGGCCATAAAACAGAAGAGCTGTCTGTGATTGCTTTCTCAGTGGCAGCATGGAAGGGATATGGCTATGCCAAATGGGTTGATGTTTATGGATATACTGGTCACAAACTCATATTTATGTAAGAGGTAGTTGGACAAAGCTGATTTTAAATCCTAATGGCTATTGTTACAGCTGTGAGCTGGAGGTTTGAGTACTGATAGTATCTGCCTTAACCTCAGTGCTTATTTCATCAGTGCAAGGACCTTCTGGGGCTTGCATTGGTGGATGAGTAGTTTTTCCAGTGGACTGTGTATGTTTTCAAGTATCAGGCTATGCATGGTCTTGTAGCTTCAGTGACTGGGAAAGCAGTCACAAAGCAGCATTAATAAAATACTTCAGAGAATAATTCATCATCAGTTATTATTTGTCTAGTGTTCAATTTTTTTTTGTGCAGGAGGAAGGAGAGAGAGTAATGTCACTCTTTAACTTTGCTAACAAAAGGTATAAGCGCATGAAATACCAAAATGGTGTGCTTGACTCTTAGGATAGTCTCAGTTCCTGAAGAGTCTACTGGACCTTCTCTTCTGAGGCTTCCAAACACATCTTCAGGTACTCATGGGCTTTTCAGGCCTAGGGTTGTGTCTTTCAGCTGAACCTGACTTGACTGGCCACTTCCTTGATTGATTGCAAATTCTAATACTGTTCTGTGTGATGTATGTGTTGTTTTTGTTCTCCATTCTTTTCTTACATGCCTTACTTACATTCTTACTGGAGCTAGAGTCTGTTGGTAAGGCTGACATCCACAGCTGCAAATGGGGAGTCAGACCAGACAGTGTATGTTTCAGATGTGTGAAGTGATGATGGAACCCAATGCAGCATTTTATGAGCTTTGCTCAGATGCAGGCCTTGCTTGTGTGAGGAGCAGCATGTAGTGGCAGCCCTGGTTGCCCCTAGAACCCAGAGAAGTCTAGTCAGGGTGGCATGGGGCCAAGCTAGTGATAGGCAAGGTTTTTATTAGCCTTGGGCAGGTCCTACCAACAGAGATACACTGCTTCTGGAAACACAGCTAACAGCTCTGCCAGCTTGGGCCAGAGCTGGATTGAGGGCCGCCTTTGTCCTCTCCAAGGAGTGGGTACTGGAGAAGCACTGTCAGCATCTGCATCTGACAAGCTTTACTAACTAGCCCATCTTCTGGAAGTGTGGATGTCTCCAGGCATGCCCAGTCTCCCCATGCACCCTGCAATAGAGACACACTGGTTGGGGGGCTTGGAGTTTGTTCTGAGGGCTGCTTCAGCAACAGCTCTCAAACAGAATGTGCAAGAATAGAGGTGTCTGTGATGAGGCCTCCTGTGGCAAAAGTGATGGAATGTGGCAGCTTGCTTCCTGGGTAAATCACAGCTCTGTGCCTCAGCTTCCTCATTTGTAAAATGGGGTTAATGATATTGTCCTCCTTGTTAAAAAGGTATTGCTATATGCTGATGAAAATACACACAAAGTATTATTAAGCTAGGTATGATACATAGAAACTAGGTTTTATTATTGCTCCTATTTTCCCAAATGTGAGTTTGCATTGGAATTTTCATCTTGTGCTTAGTATAGGTAAGTACTGAAATATATTTATCTAATAAGAAGAGTAAGGAAGAAAGAGCTATACTTCTGACATGCTAAAAAGTGACTAAATCAAGATTTAGCTCCTTGGGAATTGAACACCTGAATTATAAGCACCTTAATATGGGGTTCATTATATAAATTCTTGAAGATCATTGAGTACAGAAGAACATTCTGGGAGTTTCTGTCTCTGCTAGCAATCTAGGAGATAGTAAGTGTGTTGGGCAACACAGCATATTCAGAGAGATAGTTGGGATAACCTCAAGACTCACATGAGGCTGATGAAAGTGGTAAGACTGTTCTCAAAAGTCCAAACTGAGCATCATAGTCAAGTCTGCAGACTTGCAGAGTCTTCACGAGTGGCTTCTTTGTGCTGCAGTGACCTCCTCCCCAGACTCTGCAAGCCACTAGCTGGGCGTAAGTGCAGGCAATGTCAGGAAGTGTTTGCCAGTGATCATCGTAAAGAATGTCCTCTTTCATCTGTGCCTGAGGACTGAAATAAGGACCAGCTTCCTCATGTGAAATCTTCTCAGACTGGGTTGTCAAGGAAGAGAGGCTCCAGACCAAGCAGCTCTCTGCCACATGGCTCCATATAACCTGACAGAAAACTCTGCTACATTTTCAGTCTTCCAATATTATTTTAGAGAAAGTTTAAAATATCATAAAAGTTTGAAAGGTCCACATTACTTTTGCAGTGTTGTATAGGGCATGGTAGATGTGTGTACTACCTTTTATGTTCTATGTGTGCTGAAGATAATGTTCAGGGAGGTGAGGTCACTTGAATTTCCTTTTCCTCATACCCAAAGTATTCTTTTTTTGTCCATCTTGCTGAGAGCTACTGTCAGTTTTACCTCTCCAGTGTAATTTAAAAAAAAACCTCCAAAACCTAGCCAGCACACTCAAATTAATAAAACCTAACAGTTTGCTACTCTTAAACCTGCTAGAAGAGCTCTTTCATGGTTGACTTGGTGACTCAGGAGGTTACTAAGGAGAGGTACTTTTTCTTCTCTTAGTCACCTGTTTGAGACTTTTCCAAGCTAGAAAATAATATTCATTATGCAATCGCATATGTTCATATCTCTGTTAAATGAGTTGTGCTGTCTTCAAGTCTTAAGGGACAAGAGCATATCAAACAGTCGTTTTCAAAGTGACCTTTATCTCCTTTTCCTCAGTGACCTACCACCCTATGACTGCTAGTACTTCTCAGTTCAAACACCTTTTTTCATAGAAAATAAGGCTCACAAGTTTGCATTTCCCAGGCTTATTGATGAGGTGGTATGTTTTTATTGTTGAAACTGTCTGTTCTCAAGGTAGCTTAACTTCTCTATACCTGAGTTCCTTCAGAACTCCTAGTTATATACCATGTGCACAAAGCACATTCCTTTTTCTGTTTTCTGTGCCTAATTTTTTCCCCTTACTAAAACATCATTTTTGATGTCTTGAAGAAATAGGTCAGGACTGAAGTCAAAGAACAATGAGGCTGGAAGATCCTAAAGGAATCACCTCATCCAGGTCCTTCCATGAGACTGGATCATGTATATGTAGACAATCCTTGATTATTTTTTTTTAACTTGCCTTTGGAAAATTTCAGGGACAGGGTCCAATTCACTTTGGGATGAATGCTGATGGGGACAAGTCTTTTAGTGTCTTACAGCATTAATCTCTTTAATTAGTCCTGTGACAATGAGATACTTCAAGGATCCCAATGATTTTCCTACAAATCTTTTCTTCGTTCTTTAAGGTAAAATTTGTGCTCCTGCATTTTGCTTCTACTTGGGATGAACATTTGGCCAAAGGAACTCCAAACCTGTGTCATTTAATTTTGATACTTTATCTCATATTGCCCTTCCTCTTTTGCCGTAAAATACACATGAGTTCTGTGACAATGTTAACATAGATTATATATTGTAATAGCCCTGTAGGTGATAGCATTTAGCACCATATGAAACTACTGCTGTAATGTTTTGTGTTTGAAAGGTGAGAAACAGTAGGGTTCAATTCTTATATGTACTTTGAGAAGCTTATTTAAGAAAAGCTTATGCAACTGCATTTTTTAATATGATAAAAGGAACTTCAGCCTATTTTAATGAAGAAAGAACAGAGCTTGCTTCTCATTTTGGCCAGTTTAGCACTTTATTGGGGCCACCATGAGTTGTAAGGAAGTACAGCTCATAATTCCTCCATATTTGTCTTATTTGACAAAGGAAATGCACGGTGAGCAATAAGAAGTACATAGTGCACAGGTGTGCATTGTTTATTTTTAGGGACAGAGAAGCAGAATAATTGCAATGAAACTAACATTGCCCACTTAAAAATCACCAAGTGCAGGAGTTGAACAGAAAATAGAATTTAAGTAGTAGGTATACAGTTAATACATTTATGTTTGTGTTCCAGATGCATGTAATTTTGTATACAACTAAGCAAAAATATTAAAGCCCATTTTCTCTTTTTCCTTTTTGTACGCACATACAAAACATTAAATTTAAAGAGCTGTACGCCATTAGCTTCTAAGATTCACAATTGTTCCTAGAACACTGAAAGTAGCTCTTGCAATGATAATTGTAAAACGTTAAAGTAATAGCAAACAGGTTCGCATTTAGTATAATGATTAGATAACTAGGGAAAAAACAGCTATTATGTGTTCCTGGACCACAGTGGAGGTAGAAAGCAAGGAAAGTATGTGGTGTGATTGCATATTATTAAAAATGTAGCACTTTATATTTACTTTGCACTTAAAAATTTGAATGATCTGACTAACAGAAACAGACAATCTAATATAAATGGTTTGGAATACATTAAAAATGTATACAAGACAAATCGCTATTTTATAATCATTCAGCAAAGTAGTAAATTTGCGCTGCAGGTTTGATTCATAACAAATTTGCATAACATTTATGTGGAGTTTTCATTGTGCTAATACAGTTCTTTTAGCCACTTTTTAATGTGTGCTACCATTCTATTATATACCTTTGGGGGTACTTGGAAAAAAAAGGGAGAGTGGGGGATGGGAGTTAGCGGGAAGAATATGACAGAATTGTAAGATGAAGGTTTGTAATCACAGAGCTGAAAAGCTAGGGAAAAATGGATTGAAAAGTGTATATAACTTAAAATTGGGGGAGTGGAGGAGAAAAGCATGTATTCTGGGCTCCCATGTGGATTTTATTATATAGTATTCACTTCATCATTCAGGAGGGCATGAGAAGAAAGATGGGTATCAAGAGTGCATGGATCGAAGGGGCTTCCATGAACAGCTATGTTAAATGAAGGTGCTTGTTAATGTACCTTGATTTGCATATGTTTTATATCCTTTCCCAAATATTCCAGGGGAAAATTAATGTTTACATTGTATATTTTGCCTTTTACTATTGTAGCTCTTAATTTTCTTAATTCCTTTACATTCAAAAGACCAATTTGGAAAAAGCAGTGCAAATTTGCTTCGAGGCAGAAATGGGAAATACAGAGGCATGAGGAGAGAATTGGCTTTAAAGCAAAGGTGGAATGGATCCATTTGAGAGAGGTCTGGTTTGACATTTCTATCATACCACCATCTTCTTGCTGATGGGCAAAAAATTGAATAGGAAATCATCTAAATCCCAGCTGTGAAATCTGTCTGTGGGAAAAAAATAAACCAGTGTGCTTACATCTGCTTTCCAATAACTTCTAGAATTTCTCTTATCACCCGCCCCATCTCCCCAGCCTTTGTCTCTTTTCTGTATTCATCTTTTCTTACTTGGTAGAATCTACACAAATCAGACAAGGAATAAATGCATTGTCCTGTGCATAGAACATCATAAACACAGATTTCATGCTGCTTTATTATCAACACCATTACTTAAGATCAGTTTTATATCTTCAGATAGCCTGTATAAATATTTATTACTTGCAGTATTTTCCCCTTGAATTTTAATAACCTAATGCAAAGTTTAAATGTTAAGAAATAAGCCAACTGGCTGGCCAGTGCATGACTGAACGTATTTATGTACTGATTTTGAGTAGGAGGATGTTGACAGAGGTACCTATCTGTGTACTTCGTGCGTAGCAATAGGTGAATGATATGTATTTGTTCCTTTGTTTAACAAAATTTATAAAATCTTTTGGAGAACAATTTCAAAAGAACAGAATTTCTGTGCTTGGTCACAAGGTGCAAGTGTAATAATTTTTTTCTAGGTATTCTGCAATGCCTAAACTGTCTCTTCCAAGAAGCTCCACTTCCTGTAGTTTATTCTCTCAGTTTGCTCAGATATGCTGGTGGTTATGCTGCATACAAATTCTGATGGTTAGTCCTTCTTCCAGAGTCAGAGTTATGTTTGTGTTAGTTAAATACAAGGATTTTCAGAATCCTCATTGAAGAGGATTGACTTTTGATTTAGCCTGTTATTCAGTGGTTTTGCTTTGTGTCTTCTGCATCTGAGAAGGAGGAAACGCGTTGCTCAAAACCATGAGACCAATACCCATGTAGTATAGTTTCTGAACAATAAAAGGAATAAAAATAAGAGGTACACCAAGGCATTTGGGCACACTTTGTCTCTGCTTGCTGAACAGGAAGGTTGCAGTTGTCTTTTTAATTCAAAGTTTGGTGAGGAGTATGGGTTTGCATTAGATTCTGCTGGTTGCTTTTTGAGATGACAGATGTAAATGTAGTGCAGTGATGATGACATGAATGTGGAAAGTGACAGTGTAGGGAAGTAAATGCATTTATTCATTTTTGTAGAGAGAACACCTCTGGTGAGCTTCGTGATAGTGAAGTAGCCTTCTCTGCTATTGCCTTGAACTTTATGTGTTACAGAACAACATATGGACAGAAAAATAGTGTATTCGGAGCAGATACATAGAGTGACTTGCTCAGTCAGATTCAAGTAATTGTAAAGAAGACCAGTAAATTTCATGTCTCAAAGAAACAGAACAGCCCTTCCTAACAAGTACTGCAGCCTGTTCTGCCTTTATATTGGCATGCCAGTGATTCCTACTCCAGCTGGGGGATCAGCTGCCTGTGCTTCAGCTGAGAGGCAGAGTGACCAGGGCACCTCGGCACTGCTTTCAGCAGTCTTCTACGGAGGAGGTAGGAGTCCCAAAGAGAGTGAAAGATGGGAGATAAAAGTATAGGGAATGCTATTTCAGGTGAGATTGAGCTCTCTTAACTGTGGAACCACACCCATGCTTAAAGAACAGAGGAGATGTAAAGCCCAGTGAAGAGCCTCCATCTGTCTCTGTTAGCTAGAGTGGGAGCTGTGTCATGCTGCTGAGACTGGGCATGGAACTGTTTTATGGATATTGCCAGTGGCATTAGGGTTCACTCTACAAATGAAGCTGTTCTGGGGACCTTCTGTGGAAGTGTTTCGCAGTTGAACTTTATTCTCTTTTCCCAGTATTTTAAGTAAGAGAGAAAGTGATTTCCCTGGCTTCACCTCACCCAGAGGATCACAGTTTAGTAACTAAAATGATTTTGTAGCTGAAACAAGTAAACTAAATGACCAGCTCATGAGTACCATCAAGAAATTGTACTTTAAATTTAAAGTACCCCTGTAATAATTCCTTCTCATTTTTTGGTTCTTCATATGGTGGGCTGCCTTTCTCAACCATAATTGTTGACTTTTCTACACGAGAAGCAAAATCATAAGCAGAGTATGCCCATTCTTCTCTGGACATGTAAAACAATCCTAATGGCTCTCTTCATCCATCTCATAAAAATATAGTTTTTCTAAAAGAATTTTATTAGTATGACTCATTAGAGAAAATTTTGTTGTCCATTAAAACTGGTCACACTGAAAGTTGCTGAATAATCATAAATAAAATGCTTAATGATGGTGAGGTTGAGATAAATTAGTGGGTTTGGTTGATATCAAAGCTGTAAATGTATTTCCTTTACTGCTAAATGACTGTAATAATCAATTTATCTTTTGTATTAACATTAATAACCATTGCAAAACTCTTCCTAAGAGCAAGGTGCAGGAGGCTTGGTGGTCCATTCTGTGCAGCATGCTGAATGGTTGAGAACAAGATGAGCAAAATTGATCCTGTCTGTAACAAGACTTATCTGACTCCTAACCTATAACAATTGGCTCAAGAAAATGTTTGTGCAACTCAGAGGTAGCAATGGGGCATTTCAACGACATTTTATCATATCCTGAATTCTTGCAACTTTCATTTTAGAATATATTTTCTTGCAGTTCCTATTGTAGTATCAGTGTTTCCACTTTGAACATTCAACCCTGATTTGGTCTGGGGCTGTTTTGCAGTTGCAAGCTGTATGCTTTTTTCATTCAGAGGAAAAAATAGAGTGAAGAGTAAAAGACATATAATTTAGTGATTTTTTTCAATAAATACAGGAAACTGTGTGCAATTAATGCCTAATTTTTATGAACTGGAACCTTAAATCATAAATAAAATGTTAATTTGTAGACATGTGTAGTTTTGAAGCAGATGGAAAAATAGAAATGTGCCGGAAAAGTAGTATTTGCAGAAGCTAATGAAGTTAATTGGTCTCATTTGGCTACACTATTTTCCCAAACCCCCCAAAGACTGGGCTTTTTAATTCTTTAATTAAAAATGAGTAAGGTATGCTAATATTATAACCTTTACTTTTTTTTCCAGCTTTCTATATACATACATCTTATTAATAGAACCACCCTTAGCAGTTCAATATTAGCAAGCACATTAGTAATCTGGAAGTTCTAAGGAGGGTGCCAATATTTTGAAACAATAATTAAAAAATTAGCAATCCATGAGTTAATATATGCTTTAAAACCTTAATTATTATTTCCTTTTCCTGTTTCTACATGATTACAAAGAAAGGAGCTGTTTTTCTCCAATTTAGAGAATGTAAATTAAAGTACACAGAACAGTTTTGGCTGTGGAAGATTTTAATTTTAAATAGAAATATTTAAACCAAAATTGATTAACAGGGTTACAGGCTAAGTCTGCAGCAAAATACTGGGAACAGGCAATGTCAGTGAATTGATACACAGCCACATGTGTTCCCCCAAACTGTTCTTTTCTTCAATGATGGGAGGGAAATTTTGGAAAATATATGTTCTCCCTGCTAATGGGCATTGGAGAAAAGCAGCTCAGTCCCTGTCCTGTATGATGGGGTGTGGGGGTACAGGGAGCTGGCTGAGGGATTGCCTGGGCCTTCATAATATATGAAGTCTTCTGTATTTGGATGATTGAGTTTGAGCAACTACTTATGGTTTCAAAGGATTTGGATAATGTTACACTGCAGGGTTGGAAATCTCTTTGAATACTAGGTTGCAAAGGGGCAAACGTAGTTTCAACGCATTTATTAGGCCCTGGCTGTAGAAGCGAGGAACAATAAACCAACTTTTTTTAAGTTAAGAGATCTTGGAACAGGCCACTCCAATAAATCCTAGGTTTAAAAGTGAGGTACATGCTGCAGTGCTGAAGTTGTTTATTCATCTGGAGTGTATTAGACTCTTGATTAATAAGAAGACATCTGCAATTTTACATAAGAAACAGAGCGGGCAGTTTGGCAGTTGTAAATGGAAAAGAGGAGAGAAGAGCCAAACCTATACAAAGTCGTCTACTCCTCATTGCCACTGATGTTGATAATAATAATTGCTACAGTGATTATATGTATATATTGATAAAATATTACAATCTGAAGGGCTCAGCAACCATTTTTACAAGAACTGCACATCTTTAAGAACTAGTAGCTTTTCAGACACCTCTATAAAATGGAAAGTCATCTTTGTATATCTAATCTGATCTCACACTGACATCTGACAAAAGTAACATATTTACACTGATACGAGACTGATGTAGGCTAATTCCTGATGTTAGCTTACATCTCTCCAAAATCTGTGAGCAAAATTGTCAATAGAAAAGTAGCAAGCCTGTCAGAGACATGTCTTTTGTAGGAACAATCTTGCATCTTAAATTTAAGAATGCTTTGAAAAACATCCAACAAGTAAATAGGGAAAAAACTGTATAAAACTGTGAAAAAGAAACTGTTGCCTAACACATCCAATGAATGTGATGACTGAGAGTCTCAGTGAAACCCAGTAAGGTTTTTGAGGGGTTTCTGGTTTTGTTTTTGTTTTTTTTTTTATAATGGTGTGCTTAACTATGCAAGTCTACAATTTGGTAGAGAAAACAGAACTGTTGTCAGCAGAGTTTCAGACAAATTGGTTCTCAGTTAGAAATTAATTGGGAGAGCCAACAAACAAAGCATTAGTATTTATTTCAGGAATTCGCATGCATTGTTAATAATCCATAAAAGGCCAAATTCTGAACAACTGAACACCTCACTCCAAAAAAACTGCTGATAATATGACTCAGATGGTAGATCAGCACTTTTTGAAGTAGAAAATGACAAGCTAGTTCTTGCCAAAGAGCTCTTGATTAGGAATACAGGAGTAGAGGAAATTTTCAATATTTAGTGTTGAAAACTTGACCAAAACAATTTGATCCTCTTGGCGAGCTTAGTCAAAGTGTAGGGCAATGGTGAAAAGATGAGAGGAACTAGAGACACATATGAAAGTTTTCCAGAGCTGGCTATAAAGCAGGACTTCACTAAGTTCATTAAGTGGAAAATACACAGGAATCATTCTGATCCTTTTGCAGGCCGTCTATCATGACTCCATAAATGTTTGTAGCAACTCTTAATAAGGAAATGTAGGATTAGCAAAACAATGCATGCTGGTTAGCCTTCAAGGCAGTTACATCTGGAAGTGGGGAGCCACGCCATATGATCAAGCAGCTCTTTACAGACCACGTGTGAGTACTTCTGGTGCCTGTGATGAGGCCATTAAGTGCAGTTTAAAGAGTTACTCTACCTACACCTGAACACGCTGAGACTTGATGTCCTACTATGTAATGAACCACTGCGCATCTCATTTTAGCTGTACCATGGGAGAGGCAAAGTTTAGCCATCAGTGTCATCAAAAACGTTGTTTTCACATCTGTATTTCCTTTATCATCCTGCTTGGCCAGCTGAGAGTCGTGCTGCAGTGGTACTCTGCAAGGTACCTCCAGCCAGCTAACAGGGACAGAGCCAGGAGCAGTGTGCTCCCTGGGAGGAGCTCTCACCTTTGGAATGAAAGCCATGGCTTGGTTGACCTGGCAGGCTTTTCTGGAAGAACAACTTCAGAAATATGAGTTTGTTTCTTTTTTGTCAGGAATTCATTAAAGACGTAATGTGCATCATGGGGTCTTTGTGGAGGAAGGAAAAACTTTCTTTTTGGATGTGCCTTTATTTATTTTTATGTATATATAAAATTACACACATTATTTTTCATATATATGTTAGCTTTCCATATAGACATTTCTGAATGCATTTTGTATATCTAAGTTAGACTTTATGCATTTGTACTTGGTTAAAAAATGGTTTAGAGCTAATTGTTTTAAAATGAAATCACAGTGTGATTTTGCTGAAAGTACTTGTCTGTGGGAAGTTAAAGAAATCCTACAAAGGCTTTTTTTAATGTAACTTACTGAAGAGCAAGGACTGTCATGGTAGCATATAAATGGGGCAGATGGAAATATCCCCTCGAGGCTATGGGACTTGAGTTAATAAACCTTGAAAAGTTACCATAATTTTCCCTCTGTATTTTCCTCATGAACCCAAGTAATACAGCTCATTCGTTTTGAATATTACCGCTAGACTCCCAGGCAATAAGTCTGATTTTCTTAAACCCTACTTCTAACCATTCCAGACCAAAGCTAAAATGCTTGTCCCATTAAAAGTTAATAGCAAAAATTCCACTGGCTTCAGCAGGGCCAGGATTTTCTTCCAAGACTTTGGATTTTAGTGTATTTGTTAATGTAATTTAAATTTAACAGCCTAGTGTTCAAAAGAGTGGTCAGTTCTTTTTCTGCTAATCGTCCTCTGTATCTGTTGGATGCATCTGCTAATATTTCCTTGATATAAACATCTTGTTAGAAGGTTCCTCAGTGTGTTCAGTACATCAGCAGAACATCATGCCTGCAACACACAGAATATTAGCTTTTTTGCAATTAAATTCATGGGGAAAGGGATGAATGTAGTTGAGCTTATGAAAATGATCACTTAGGGTTAAAATCTTCATGTAATATGAGTAGGAGCTCATGATATAGCTAAGTCAGGGTCACACTCTCTTTAACTCACATAAGAGAATCTGAGGTGACACAAACTGCCTCTTCAGAGGAATTTAGTTTTTAGTTTGTGGAGGAAGTCAGCAAATTAGAATATTTCAGAGGCAGTAATTTGTATCAAATAGCAACAGACATCTAGAAGTTTTCTGTGGAAATAAAATGGTCCAATGTGGGGATGATAAACCTGGGCTAAAGTAGCAGACTTGAGAGCCAAGGAACAAAAGCCAAGTAGCTATGTAGAAAATCTGGGGAAAATGCAGCCTTTCTTCAGCCATCCCACCCTCTAAGCAGCAGAGAGAATGTTGTACCAGTGCATTCTAAAATCCCAGCTCAAGGCTGAATAAAATGAAGAAAACAGATCCTGCTGTAATAAAAACACATGTAAAATTCCTGGAAATGTTTCCTGTTACAGGCTGCCTGGTTAGTATAGGCTGCCTGCACATTGGTACAAAGTCAGCAATTGTCTGATGTTGGTCATATTTCTTTTTGCCAGGAAGATGAAGATCAGACCGGAAGGTTATCGGTCTCCTTTGCAGTCATGTTAGGACCAAAAGGAGTAAAAAAACTAATTGTCTTGATTGCATTTGAGATTGTTTTGATTGGGATTATGCCCATGAGATAAAAAGCCACAAAACAGGCTTTTTTTTTTCTTCCACAGTAAAAGCCAGAGAAGAGCTTTTGCTTTGGAGTTGATACAGAGTAGTCCAAATAATGTCCTGCAAGCCAGATCCAGTCCACAGCGTGACTCTTCCCAGATTACCAATTTTTTGAAGTGACCCTGTGTTGGGACTGTAGCTCGGCAGGAACAGCTGTTACTGGCTCCTCCGGATGGTCAGAAAGCTCTTAGTGTACCCTTCACTGCCCAGCTCCTCTCTCCTCAAGCTGCCACTGTGTCCATGTTGTGGGTGAGGGCTCCTGTCCCATGACTGCAGACCCTGTCAGGTATCCAAGGAGCTGATCCAAAACTGGCATCTGGCCAAGAGCAATTAAATGATTGGACCAAATGGGTAATACCTTATTCCAAGATGAGTATTTGTTTTTTTCCACAAGGCAGTCTTCCATTGCATCTCTCTCATTTTTTTCCCTGTCTTTATGTGGGATGTGAGTTATCAGGGGAGTTAGAGGTTGCAGTTCCATTAGCTGGCTGGAGACATTGCAATATGTGATATTTTCATTTGGTCTGCTCTGAGCTGTGCTTGCTTACAGGAGGCTTGCAGTATATTTGTAACATAGGCGTCCAGTAGACACGTTTCAGAGGAGTGAAACTGGTGATAGCACAATGTCTCCAAGGCTGTGGAAAATGGGGGAAAACACTTAGACCATATGCCTTAAGGCTGCCTTCTTAATGGGCTTGAAATAAAGAAGCAGAAAGTGTTCTGGTGTTCCGGGATGCGGAGAGACACATTTTCAGGTTAGTACAAGATATGTGTTGGGAGTATTATTGACCAGCATTGTTCCTTCCCCAGCAAGAAGGGCCTTGGTTCTACATCCTAGTGATGAATTTCCAGCTTACTTGAACAGTTTGCTTATTTATCTTGGACAAAGACCATATTGCAGTCATCTGGGCTAGACTACTGTAATGTGCTCCTAATTGTTTCCCTTGAAATTGATCCGGAGCCTCTTTGGGCTGGAAAACCAATATATTAAAAAATACAGCCCTGTCCATGTAGCTGTTCAAATTTTAATCCCCCGGTTCTTGGGCAGCAGCCTTGCACTCCATGTCCCTGTCTGGCAGTTGCTCACGGTTGGACATGGCTTTCTCTCCCTGGGCTGAGTCAGACACAGGCCGAAGGCAAGTCTTTCTTGTCCTCGGTTGTGGAACTCCCTGCCAGAGCCCCTTGCTGGCTGCCTTTAAGGCAAGCTGCAAGCCCTGTTTATTTCAGTTGGCCTATCCATGACTGTTTTATGGGCTCCCTACCTTTGTTTTTGCATCTGCTACCCTTTTGTTTTTCTCTTTCCTCTAACTAGTCAGGAATTGAATCTTTTGGGGCTGGCAGGTCCCTTTTGAATTCTGTGTGTATAGCATATTGTAACATGCTATTAGATTTTGCTTTCTACTTTTACTGTTTTGCATTTGGCTCTTTATACTACTTGGCTTGCAATTGGTGCTTTAGAAAAGATCAAATAAATATATCATTGTGTCAAGTCTTATTTTGTATGAGGGTTAAATCCAGTATCCAAATATAGAAGAATGTGTTTATGGGGAAACTTAGTACTGAGAGAATTAGAAAGAAAGCTCCAATTAGAAAGCAAGCTGATTCCATGCCATTTGCTATGCCATGTTTTCTTTAAGAGAAAACTTCCACTGTAATTAGCAAGAAAGTGCAGCCTAGCGGCCAATGCATTACCTAACACAGAGCCTGCTATTCAGTCTTAGGAAAAATTTGTGCTTCTATATGCTCCTGTGGAGACTGATGATCCTGTGAAGTCCAGTATCAGCAAAACAGGAGTCTAAACACAAGCAGAGTCAGGAAATCTTGTACAATAGGTGATAAATAGTGATTTGGTTCATTGGCCACTTCAGGAGGAAGCATGTGAATGTAATCGTGGAATACAATGGTCTGTGCTTCAAATTTAAGCACTAGAATTAAAGTGTCTGTTTTCCATCCTGGACAAATGATTTAACTGTTACATACATACCCCAGCCCGCGTACATGATGTTTTTATTTGTGTTATGCAGGCTGCCACAGGATCAGCAGAAGTTCAGGTCTTTGTTTCAGAAACTGCACAGTACTCAGCAAAAAGACGTGTTTTACCTCACATTGAAATAAGTCTGATAACATCAACCAGGGGAATGAAACAAACAACTAGGAGGAAGAGGAAATAGCAGCCAAGTGCTGTACAAAAACCAAGGGTCTTAGTTCAAATATTGTCATCTGAAAATGGTTTATGGGCGCTAAAACAGAGGAGTGAACCCAGAGGTAAGGTCATGCCACTTTGCTGAGCTTTGGGAATCCAGGAAGTTACATATCATCCATCTAAGGAAGTTCCACTTGTAAAATACTATCAAAGCCCAAGTCGTTTAGGCCAGCTTAGTCCTGAAAAACATTACAATTATTAATCACTTGACTAATTCACATTAATCAGTATAGCCTAGTAGCAAAATTATTATTCAGCTTGCTGAACTGAGCAATCTTGCCAAGAAATGAACCTACTTGGAATTTTAAAATTTATGAAAGAGTGTAAAACAAGATGACTGGAAAAGATGAAAAATCTCCACAAAATCAACTTTATTTCTCATCTCACTGTTTCCATTTCATCCATCACCAACTAGACTAAAAACCTGATATTTGGAAAGTAAAGTATTCCTTCTGTGTATGTGGCAAAAGTGAATCTCTCCTTCCCAAACACAAACACAGAGAGAAAAATAAAACTAAAGATAAAAGTAGATGCGTGAGAGGGGAAAGGAAAGTAAGTATTTGTTTCTTAATTGTGAAGAGGATGGTTGTCAGGCTTTTAAGAATAGAACATGTAAATGAGTACAGAAACAGCATACAACAACCCATCCAGAAATTTAAATGTGATCAAAACATGTAAGATACATTGGGAGATGTATAAGAGTCTTTTAGGCTTCAAGAAGCCTCAGGGGAATCAAGGGAATAATCTGGTGTATATAGCACAGCCATCTCACTTGAAGCAAGGAAAAATAAGGCAAAGGGTAGTAAACAAAGTTTGACACATATATTTCAGAACTGGAAGTAATAAATAATGGTTGTTGGTGGAAGCTGAGTGCTTTACTGACAAGAACAAGATGGCAATAACTAACTTGTCCCAGATGAAGAACAAAATCTATTTTCTATAGATGGATGACTAATTAAAAATGTCTGAACGTCAACAATTATAAAATGGAGAAAAGGATCTTGGCTGTTAATGCTATTTCTACTACTTTAAAATGTATATTGTCCTTACATTCCCTTTAAGGAAAAAAACTTGTGCCTTCTGTGGTACTTTGGACTGCAAATGTTCTGAACCAGAGGAAATGGAAAACAGTGGTTCTGCTGAGGAAAGGCCACTGCTTTCTAGAGCAGGTTGATGACACAGGCTATTGAGTCCTTACAGAGAATTGTTTGTCTTCTGATTTTAGATGGCTTTAATTCCTCCAAATTACTCCTTGAATAATAGGAAAAAGGGCAATTTGAATTTCAGTGACAGATTGGACATAACAGGTTGCAACTATTAGGTCTAATTTTACCATACTGAGAAATAAAATTGCCTAAACATAAACATCGATCACTGATGCAGTAAATTAATTTGTACAGAAAAAGTAGTTTAACTGCAGTGCACATTAAACATAAAAAATTTCAAAATTACAGCTCTCTGAATTAATTTGTACACTTGTTTACTTGTTAAAAGCAAAGCGTAACTTTTTTTATTTTTTTTTCCTTCTTTTTGTGACTGAATTGTGTAAAGCACGGACAATCACTGGTTGTTCTTTTTTATTTTTCCCCCATTTCTGATCAGGTTAATAGACATACTGAAGACCTCTTTTAAATGTTTCATTTTGGCAAGTAAATTCAGCATTTCAATAGGTTTGAATCTTTCTTTGTTAAGAACTGGTGATGTCATATAATTAAAAAATTTATGATTTGGTTCAGCAACGAGTTTACATTCAAGTGTGTCCTCAGGCTTATTTAAACTGTTGAAGTCTTCCAAACTGCTTCACAAAAAGTGTCATCTGTGTCTTCTTCCTTCTACTCCCAAAAAAATCTGTACATACTACTTCCCCACATTTTAATATGGTGTCTAGAGACTTAACATAGATGCTAGCCAATTTTTCTTCATTATGGCAGTTGCTATTTTTAATATGCTTATTGTTTTATTAAATGGAAAAGAACATGCCCTTCTTGAAACTATGGCTGTAACGTTACTGATCATACATAGTTGCAAGTGCATATGTAAGCTGGATAAAGGTTGCCAAAGTCACAGTGGAACAGGATTTGCCAATGTGGCTTATTTTGATGGTATCTGGTGTCTACTGTTTTCAAGGACAGTAGTTCGATTCAAACACAATTCTGATAAGTGGCAGGTTTTCATGTCTTTAATGCCCTGACAAGGGCATCACTCTCAAGAGAGAGGGAGGTGAAACCATTTGGATGAGAATTTCTTCCCCTCTCCTTTGTGCTGACTCACCAAGATAATGGACAATTAATAGTGAACCTTCCCTGCAGGGAAAGTCTAGGGTTATCACTAATAAAAAATGCTCATGAAGTGTTTGGACACAAAAGAGGGCGAAAAAATAAACATAAAAATGTAGAAAGCAGGGCCAGCACAAGGCTCAATCTACAATATGATTTTTTTTCACCTGAAATTATGGTGAATGATTTCTCAGTAATAGCAGCTGCAGCTTTTTAGACCTGGATCATTTCTTGTGAACTGTGAAAAGAAAGGGCATTAGTAGGCTGACTTCTCTTAAATTTTTCCTGGTAGGTCTAAATAAACTACTCTTCACCTTATCTTCTGATCCATGAGCAGGTTTGCAGGATTCTCTTCAAGTTCACTTTCATCCTCATTGCTTACATTTATACTTGGGATTAGTTCCCTTTTCTGAAGAGTGCACACTTCCCCCTGCTTGGGGGGAAGGCTCACAAATTGTGCGTTCACGCAGCCCTCAGTTTTTGCATCACTGGGCAATCCTAGCAACTCTCAGATGCTGCCATAAGAGCCCGCTGCCCCTGAGGTCACCTGGAGAAGGAGTTGCTGGAGGTCAGCAGAGAGCTGCTCACATGTACAAGTCAACAGGCAGACTGCCCTGGGGATTACTGTAGTGGCTGTACCCGTGCTCCCGGTTTAGCAGCCGATGATGCGATTGCGTGCCTCTGTTGTCCAAGTAAACACAGAAAAGATGTACAGTGTTTCCTGGAGTTAGACAAACCAAAGATTAGTCTAAACTGAGAGTGGAACAGGTTAACTGATCTTTCTCTACCCTAAGCTTTCACTTGTCCCTCGCAGCACTGAGCTGTCAATAGAGTGTACAGACTGATAAGTACAGGTTCTCCTCAGCCTGAGGAGATCTGTCTGATAAGATGGCCTTAAAAAAAAGAGAGAAAGTACGTTAACTGCTTTGACTGCAAAATACCCCCTGCTAGCCAGAGATAAGACACCTTGAGCTGCTCAGAAGACCTTAGACAGGATGTAAATAAAGCCAGTAAAAAAATTAAAAAAAATTCAAATCCAGCCGCTATTCTGCTCTGCCCTTATTTCCAGCCCTGACAGCAAAAGGCTTAATTTACTGTATTTCACACCAGGTTCCCATTCTACACTGAGGAAGCTACAAGGGTTTTTTAAGATATAGGCTTTAACAAAGTGGAGATCTCTTTATTTTTGGAGAGGCCCCTATTTCAGACACTTAATCATGCATTTCAGCAGGCTTTGGTGAATGGAAATTATACAGAAGAGAAGGGAAATTCTGCCTTTTACAAAGAATTTCACCTTCTCTTTTTTATAATTTAATCACTCAAATAAACCTTTATTAACATGAAAGGGCTGAGTGAAGCATATACATATTTTAAATGCAACTCTTACCTTGCAAATTTCCACACAGAGGGACTGATATTCTGCAAGATAAGCAGACGGTAGGTGTGACAGTTTACATGTGACATCTTCATAGTACGATTTGGTCCTCTGAGCACTGTGAGCTGGGAGGTTTGTTAGGTTTCCCTTACAGGCTAGACCACCTGTATATTAATGGAAGCCATGCACATCTGCCAACCTGTGCCTTTCCCAAGGCAGAGACATCCACATGTGTTCCCATTCAAGCTAACCTGAGGAAAATGAGGGGCAGGAAGAAAGGATTGTCTTACACAGCATTCTGACTGCATTGAAAAGGTTCCCAAGACATGTTGCCCCAATTTGACTCTCCTGCACTAGAGTTGATGTAAGCATTTGTCTGCCATCCTGTTAAAAAAAACCCAAGGTTACCTTTGCTCCAGGACATCTTTTTTAACAGCTGTGCAGCACATCTGCACTAACAGTCAGATCTAAAAGAAGAGAGCCTAAAATGGGATATAGATGGACTATAAGAAGCTAAATAGAATTGGTTATCCAAAATTTACCTCCCTGGATTTACCCTGCTTTGGTAGACACTTCTTTTCATGAAAATTTCTCACATTGCTGTGATTTGGTAGTTTGTTCAAACCATCCTAGTGTGAGCATCTGGTTACCCACTGCCTTTGATCAGTGTGCTGCATGGAGAGTGTCATATTAAGCCCAGGACCTGTTGGGCAGTTTGAGCAGAAAGTGCTGTGTTCCTGTCTTCCCTACCTAGGGGGCCAAGTAAGTAAAGTATTACATGGCACAAGGCCTTGATTCAGTTCTCTGAGTATCCTGAGGGGATTCAAAGCCACGTTTCCTGCCTCTGAGCAGAAGGTCTTAAGTTGTCCCTTCTCCTGGAAGCTGGGCATGCTGAAGGAAAGAGTATCCTAATCACAGAACTGGTAGGGGCACATTTGAGGAGGAACTTGTTAGCCTGTGGAGAAGTATGCTCATTTAGTCCGGGGTTCTTGCAGTCTGGAACTCATGCTTAATTTTATTTTTGTTTTTATCCATTGCCTCTTTAATGTATGAAGAGCCTAGTACTCCCCTTCCCCAGCTGAGTGCCCAAGCTGCGAAGCTGCAGACCTTTTCCTGGTTCCCCCTCAGGGCCCCATGAATCCTGCTTTCTTTGCTTCTTGGGCTCCTGGAGACACCTAGGTCCCTTTGCAGATCTAGGTCCAGGAGTTTTCACCTGTGTAAATAAGACCTCCACCACATTTCTGTCACTCTACGAAATAAGCAGTTCTGTGTTTATTTACTGTATTTAATTCTAGCACACTGTAAAATAACACTGATGTGTTTTTGAAAGCGTTAACTGCCTACATTGCTTTCGCTTGATCTTAATTTCCCTTTACTTTCCATTTCCTTGAAAAGATTTTTAGATATCTTTGCCTGGGTTTCTTTCAGATGCAATTATTGACTCCCATCTTTCTCTTTACCATGTTCTTCTTTCTTTTGCTTCTCCGCACATTGCCTTCCTTCTTTGTCCTAGTTTAACCCCTTCCTAACTGACTTGCTGTTGCTGTTCTGATCTAATGAGGCAAAAAATTTGGGTGGTTGACATGCAGGCACAAGTGGGACAGGCATACATGATGAAAAATGGGGGACCTTCATGATTAAACTCTAGATTAACTGAAGGAAGGGAGATACTCAAACCAGGACCCAAGGTGATGCTTGTCATCTCAGGGGATTCTGCTTGCAAATCCCACCCAGAGGCTCAATCTTTTGTCTGAGCCTCCAGCCAGTGACGTTTTGACAGCTTGTCTTTCTCTCTGCAGGGTCCTCCAGCTGTGTGGGAATGGGGACTTGGAGGGCAGCTGTGAAGCAGGGTTTCCTTCAGCTCTTAGGGCCTGATCTTCTGGACCATTTGATTTTTTGGGAAGGAAAGAGAAACTATGGCATTTCTCTGACTTAAGACACACTCCTTTCGTTGTGACCTGGGAAAGAAAGAAACAGTCGGTTCATTTTAATACCTATATATCTTGAAAGTTTGACTCGGACTGCATTAAAGGGACTGCTGTTTCTGAGGCTTTTAAACGGAGCTGCAGTGTGGGGGAAGATTGGAGGGAGCAGGCTTTTGATCCTATTCATGGTGTGTTGTCTGGGGGAGAGCACAACCCATTGAAAACAGAAGGCAGAGGGAAATATTGGGGTCCAGTGAAGAACCCTGAACTGTCATCCCCTAGTCATTTGCTGTTCTTAATAAGCAGTACAAATACTGTTATTGGCACAACAAATTATAATAATTATTCTCTAGCAAAAACCTGATTGACTGAATCACTACTTTTAGTACATGAGGTTGTTAATACACAGGTTCTGAGGAGATCATTATTATGTACAAGTTTGCTGGAGTATTTGAATAGGCTTTTGCTCTGCCATTATCTTGATTTTAAATGCAATTATTCTCAGGGTGGTTTTTTTTGACCCTAGTTTCAGATGGAACAAGCCTGGTGGTCTCTGACTCATACTGTACAAACAAACAAAAACAAAGACTAAAAGAAACAGCAACTTAACAGCGGAAGAAATACAGTGTAAATGTGTTTGTCACATTTAAGCAGTGGACAAATGAGCTAATTTGAATCGCTTAGTGCTTGTACAGTCACAACTAAACAACCCCTGTAAATTAATTGTGTGACATGCGAGTCCCAATTATGTAAAGCAGTATAATAAGCTGTGAGGATGGTGACTGTCATTAGTTATATGTACAGGAGTGTGGAAAATTACTTACGCTTTCTCTTTGCCTATGGAGGCACAAAATGCCAGCTTCCTCAAACAAGCATAAGGGTAGCTGTGTTTTCTTCTAGTTGCAAATTGGGTTTTGTGTATGATTTGAAAGGTGGAGCAGAATATGAACTGCTTACATTTTCTTTAATTTGGCTGCAGAAGATGGAATTCATTGGGCTCCGTCTGTTCAAATGAACTTTAAGCAACAATCAAGGAAAACATTTATGCTCCTCTTTACATATGTAATGGTAATATGTCTTCTGAAGAAGACATAATGGAGCTGGAGCCTTAGGTTACCTTAGGAGAGCAATACAGGAATGTTAACTACTTATGTAGGCATTAAAAGCATTTTATAAAAGCAAGCAGGTTTTTCTTGTGGGGTATTAAAGTGACTTATTTGTTGTTTCTAGGAGCTGCCTTTCCTCTGGTTATGAAATTTAAAATGGGGAAACCTCCCTACCAGCTGTCTCCGTTCTTTTGGTCAGGAGTCCCTGTATGTTTCTCCCCCAGTAATCTAACTGTTAAAGCATTTAATTGGTGCTCCCGAAGCAGTTTTGAAATATTGATAGATTTTAAAAAACATCTGTAAATTATAAATAATTTT
Organism: Poecile atricapillus; assembly: GCF_030490865.1. Lineage (NCBI taxonomy): Eukaryota > Metazoa > Chordata > Aves > Passeriformes > Paridae > Poecile > Poecile atricapillus. Next base: position 107,866,263 of record NC_081250.1, on the reverse strand, counting down.
TAAAGTTCACATTTCTCTTTTGAATGCCCATTACAGAGTATTAGTTTTCAAGCCATTTAATAAGTTATGAGACAAATGAGTGAGTTTAATATGGGGTCACTGATGTGAAAAAACTGTGATGATTAAATTAAAGTTTCAGCTTTTCCAAAACTGTGTACATTTCTATTGAAAGTAAACAGAGAATGTTATGTAATAATGTATATTTTATTTAAAATTACTTTGAAGACTAGTCCTACCTTGTACTTCTATTAAAAACTTCAAAACTATAGCTTGTTTCAGTGGCACGTATGTTAGGCCATCACTGAAGCCATGCTAATCCTTAAACACTATCCTTTGATCTTCTAGTTATTTAGATCTGTTCAGCACACAGCACAATATTGTTTTATTTCAGCAATATCTAAACTCTTCATTTGCTATTTATTCACACCTGCATATTCCCCTAAGATTCCTTATCTCATTTTCAGGGTAGCCCTGCAGACAATTAGTGGTGGTAATAATATAAAATGTGGCCAGCACTAAAACCTGAAATGGCCATTACAACTAAACTATATGATATATAATAACCACTCCACTCAATTACCTGCACAAAAATGCAAGGATTTAAAACTGGGGAGTCTTATCATACATCCAGTTAACTGACCTACCTACTTACCTGCTATTTAGTCCTTCTTTTCTTACAAATTATGTTCTACCTTGTGGCATGCTGTTTGGTAAATTAGCAATGCTGTACATTTGTATGAGTTTTCCATCCTTTTCAATTGGTGTGTATAAGCACATATAAGTCTCTGCATTGGCATATGAACAGGTCTTTGGTGGTAGGACAACAAATAATAACTACATAACAGCCCAATGCATAAAATGCACACATGTGCATTCACAATCCATGTGCCAGTGGCAGTATGGAATATACAGGTTTATGTGCTGCTGCCTGGTGTACTTGATTTTTTTTCATTTTTAGTGCCTATTACCATTGTATGTAACTAATTATTTTTTACCTGTTAAAGAAACCTTGCTATTTAGTACTTTGGGTGGGGTCCTGGGGGATAGTTGTGTCACCAGTCTGCCGTTACTGTTATGGAGAAAAGCAGGGAGAACGTATCAGCTGGGCCCAGAGCTGGGGGGTGTCTGTCCATCTCAACTGCTGGGCTTTCTCTTTGGTCAAATACAACATTTTAAGCATTTTGCCAGCTCTGTGTTTCAGGAATGGCTCAGACTGGGGAGATGCAGGTTCTGTTTCCTACTTCACACAGATTACATTTGTAACCTGAGGCAAAGCATTCCAGCTTGTCTGTGCCCGTTACTTGAGCAGCAAAATGGGGAAAATGGAAAACTGCTGCTTACAGGATATTGAAAATATTAATTTGTTCATATGTGTAAACTCTGTTCTATCAGAGGACCCCAATATATCATGGCACATAAAGGTTAGCTGACATTTGCTTTAGGAATATGGCCATTTTTCTAGTGGCAGCAAAAACATGTTTAAATCATACAGAAAAATAAGACATGATAAAGCAAGTGCCCTAAAGTCTACTCCAGCAAAAGCATCTGTATGTCATAAACCCTCCTGGTGACTAAGTTACATCTTTCTGAAGCAGTTCTGTTAATTCAGTCAGCAGCACTAGGGATAAGATCACTTTTAAGACCTCTCGTCTGCTGGGGTTGGCACATGAGTGGCTGGCTGTTAACTCCACAGAGGTGCTTTTGTGCTCTTGTGCTTCCCCCTTCCTCCCCCCCTTTCATGGGATAACTCCTTCTGGTATTGCTTCACTTTTCTGTTAGTGAGCACTTTCCCCATCAATGCTACAGAACAGGTGTTACTCTGCTACTAACTGAGTTTCCAGCTGTCCACCTCCAACACAGACCAGGCAAAATTTGTTGTTTCGTCCTATTAGGCAGACTAGAGAATTATCAAGCCTGAGATGGAGGTCTTCCTTGCAGGATACGATAGTTTTGTTGCCAGAAGATGGTCAGGAAGGCCTGGCTGGCTAACAAAGACAGTCCTTCAGCTGCTGGGTGTAGTTCCAGTTTTGCATCCCCTTTGGCAGCAGCACAGAGACTGCTGCAGTGTGGCCAGCCAGCAGAATTAGGAAATAAGGACCTCTTTTATTTACTCAGGCTGCTGAATCATGGGCATTCCTGTCTGCTTGGAGAAAAGTCAGGCAGCTCTACTTTCCACTGGAAGTCTCAGGAGTGCTTGGTACTTTCATCTCAGAGTGTTCACACACTTGTTTTAATGTGCTTTATGGAAATGGTGAAACTCAGCAAGTAGAGTTGGTGTAGAAAAACATCTGCACTAACTATTCACACACATTTGCATCTTTAAATAGACTTTTAGGCCTTGTAGCCGATTTTCAGCAAAGTTTTTTGGTTGTGAGTGCTAGAGCTTTCTTAAGAGTCAGCGAGTGTGAAGTGACTGGTTCCAAAAATTAAAAATTTACATGGACATGTTAAGTGCATCACATTGAAACTCAGAATACTTGCCATAACACAAAAAAGGCATTTACAGTAAGTAGCACTTAGCGAGTGCTGAAGGAAAAAAAAAGGTCGATACAGAAAATATATTTTAAAACTCCATAAACACTCTGTCAAATACCTGGAGCCCTATTCTGCCCTCAGATAGATGTGTACCACTCCTGGGAACTTGTATGTGTGCATCTGAATTTGGTCCAGAGTATTTTAAAACAGCTTGTTATAACATTAAAGATCAGATTTTTAATGTTGACATATAGCTCAGTGTGTAGGTGTCTACAGATTTATATATAGGCAGCTGTGTGCAGAGTAGCAGCAAAGTGCATTTTCTATGAGAGTGATGGGTGAAAAGGGGTTTGAAGCCCTTTAGCCCAACAGCAGGTCAAACTTTACCCCCAGTGCAGAGCTGGCTCTGTAGTGAGATCCGCTGGGAAAGCTGGAGTGGAGTCTGCATCCCAAGCATCTGGCTCGCTGTGGAGGCCTTAAGTTCAGCTACTCCATCACAGTTTTGAGGGCCAAGGCCTGTTTGCTTTGTGCCTGTGCAGTAGCCTCAGTGCAGAGCAGCAAGCCACACTTTGCTGCCATTCTGGGGGAGATGCTCTTAGAGGTTGCACCTTAATTTTGTGGGGCAGCGTCTTTGTTGGGGAAGGGGGGGGAGATGGCAGGTCAGGCATTGCCATCGCTCACGTCCTGCTGCAGCAGTAACTTCCCTCACTCCAGGGTAACTACTGGTTACCCTGGTTGTTGTCCCCAGATCCATTCCTACCCAGCCACTGAGCTCTAATGTGACAGTAGTCCACTGCACACAGTGTTCCCAGCGTTCAGGTTGGAAGATCAGAGTCTGCGCAGCAAAAGTCACTGCAGTGAAACATTTCCTGTGTTGCAGGAGGACGGTTTCAAGAGCCTTTCTGTGGGTCACTGAAAGCTGATGGGCTTGGCTTTGGAGCCCTTTGTGAGGGTAGCCCAGGGTCCCTCCTTCCAGAGCATGTGGCCAGCCACAAGTGCCCCTTCCACACAGGCTGTCCCCTGACCCGCCATACCAGGGGGTGAGGGGGGAGTCGGGAAAGCGTCTTGGCGACATTATTAGGCTTGTACTCAGGAAAATCCTGTTGTCCTCCGCCTTGCGGAATACCCCCTTCCTTGCTGGTTCTTCTGTTGCTCTGAAAGATTGAAAAATTTTCACTTCTCAAGTTAAAAGGATACAAATCTGACTTGTAAGTGGCTTGCTCTTCTCCCTTTTGCACAAAGAGAATTGCTCTGAAGAATTAGTAGGAGCTCTGATTAAAAAAATGCAACAGCAAAGTGGCACACATTTCCATTTGCGAGCTGGATGGTAAGAACTGTCTCTGTGCTATAGTTACATTCTTCCTCCTCAGCTTTCCTCACCTCTGTATAAAAGCTGAGGAGACTCCCAGGAAAACAAGAAGAATTTGGTGGGGGAAAGGGCCTGCCATTGCTTATGCCATGTTCACTTTCCACGCTTGATCCTGACCCTGCTGCCAGCCCGACAGCCTGGGGGAATAATTGTATAATAGGTAAAACTGGGCAGGCAGTGGCCACAAAAAGGAAGAGATTTACTGCTATGTCAGTGATGGTACACTATTTATAACACTTACTATATATTCCTCTAAACATTTAAATGATAATATATTGTTTCTCCATAGGATATACATTTTAATACTAAATTTGGTTACGAAATATGTTGCCTAGGCAGTCACAGACTATTTTTCTTCACTCAGTTGCTTGACATAAATTCCTGTTTATCTGCCATCAGTGGGTGTATGTCAGAAATATATTGGATTTTTAAAGAACAAAAGGTTTTTTCATTTAAAAGACCTAGCTGGAAAGATGCATTTAATATTAAATTTAGAGCTGGAGAAAATGTTAACATATTTTTCTGTAAATGCTTGTTCCACTGTTTTGATCATTTCCAGTTTTAAAGTCAAATCCAGCAATCTGAAAGGGCAGTACACAGATTTACATTAAAAGTCTCCTGTGAATACTGCAGTCATTAATGTACCATCTTAAAAACTCACCTGACTGGTTTTGTTTAGTGTGTATGACAATGAGGAACTTTGCACATTGGGAAGCATTTTAGCAGATGACAGTACTTTTGCTGGAAGGGAGGATTTTTATGTTTCAGTTTTTTTCATAAACAAACAGCATTGTTTTTGGTTCAAAAACATGTCGCTCAGACCAGAGTTTGATTTTGTTATTTAAATACATACCAATAGTGCAGATTTCTATGTAGGTAATTACAGATGTATAGTATGTGTGTGTGTGTGTGTAAAAGGTGTGTTTAATTTGTGAAACCCTCCTCCCCAAGACGTAAACAAGAGGATAAAAACCCATGCAGTGTCCAAGTTATCCTGAAAAGCATTGTGTCAATGGGCAGGCATCCAGCAATGGTGTTTGGTTGTTTTCTCAGAGTTAGATGGTTGCCATCTGGCATTGATAGTGAGATGGCGTTGTCATCAGTTTCTAGATGCAGGAAAGGAATGAATCCTCATCTGTTTCCTGTGGATAAGAAAGAGGTTGATAATCTAGTAAAATCTCTTTACCTTAAAGTAAGCAGGCTTGGAATTTGTTTATATAATATAGGCCAGCTCTAACTTTTGTGTTGTTGTAGGAAATTACTTGAGAGAAGGCTGAAGATGTTAGGAAACTTTCTGCTTTGCAAGAATACCTTCATAAAGATATTTTTCAAGGGGTTTATTATATCTTTTCTGTAGTGTTGCTGTAGTCAGTTTTATTTTTAAAAAGGAGAGAAAACCTCAAGCATGGGCCCTGGAAAGGAATAGAAGAATTATTTGATGTAGACTGATCTTTCAAACATTCTTTTAATATTTTTAAAGGAGTTTTAGGTTAATATCAGTATGATCATTGAAGTATAGGTATCTACATTTAAAACAAAATGTGCAAAAACTGTACAGCACATCTCTTGAAAAAAATATTTACAACTTTCCCTGTTTAGAGATGAGGTAATACTGTAGATAACTAGTCCGTTTATTATCTGGCCAGCATTTCTGCTTTGTCTTTTCCTACTAACTCATAAATCTTTCAGCTTTTACCATAAATGTTTATCATTTTTCCTGTTTCCAGTTTTTTACAAGTTGCTTTGTCTATGATCACCTCACAGTACAGGTTCTGCTGTACTGAGGAAGTTCAGCTGGTTGAGGCCTTTGCAAAAAAGGAAGAAATGGTGGGCAACCTCTTGAACTTTAAAAAAAAAAAAAAGTGCTGTTCATGGCTGACCCTTGTGACACAGTCCCATTTTCCTTGATCCTGGTTGTTGGTTTGTTAGATTGTTTTGAACATTTAATGATCCAGCTGCCAGCTTTCAGTAACTGAATTGTATCATTATTGGAGAAATCTGGTTGCACTTTATCAGAGAAAACATCACCGTTTATATTGTTGTCCTATTCCTCCCTTGTAATTTTTCCTATTATTGTTTAGAATAACACCCAAGTCTCTCTCAGAAATAGCCTTTAAAAGATTCCTATGTCCAGATTCAACTTCAAAGGAAAAAATATCACAAACCTGTGGCAAAACAGGGTGAATCTTTCCTTTAAATATTAGACATGTGAGTTGACTGTATTAATTTTAAAGCATTCCTGTAATATTTTCTCCTTTCCTTTGACTCTTCAGATGCTCACATAATATGCAAATAATTTTACAATAGATACAAAAGAAACATTAAATATATTAAAATCTGCATTTTAATAAAGTTGTCAATGTATAATACATATCCTACAACTCAGAAAGAATGATAAAAAAAGCAATAAAAAAGTTAATATAGGCACAGAACTATTTAATAACTTCTAATGTTTTACAGTATGATAAAAATAAATGTGGTCTTGAAACTGTTGGATATCAGTGTAAGAAATGTCCTAGTCTGAGTTTAATGTTGTAGCTATTTAGGAGTAGCAGTCCTGGGTTATTCATATGTATTTTCTATCTCCTTTTGACTCTTAGGATTAAGCTTGTGGGCATGTTTCTTTCTCATTTCAGATGGAGTGGATGTCGAGGATGACCCCTCTTGCTCATGGCCAGCATCATCGCCTTCTAGCAAGGATCAGACTTCCCCTAGCCATGGAGAAGGCTGTGATTTTGGAGAAGAGGAAGGAGGCCCAGGTTTACCCTATCCATGCCAGTTCTGTGACAAATCGTTCAGCCGCCTCAGCTACTTAAAGCACCACGAGCAAAGTCACAGTGACAAGCTCCCTTTCAAATGCACATATTGCAGCCGTCTCTTCAAACACAAACGGAGCAGGGACCGCCACATAAAGCTTCATACGGGAGACAAGAAGTATCACTGCAGTGAGTGTGACGCGGCATTCTCAAGGAGCGATCATCTTAAAATTCACTTAAAGACTCATACATCCAACAAGCCATATAAGTGTGCCATTTGTAGACGTGGGTTCCTGTCATCAAGTTCACTGCATGGACACATGCAGGTTCATGAGAGGAACAAAGATGGTTCCCAGTCCGCTTCCCGGATGGAGGACTGGAAAATGAAGGACACTCAGAAATGCAGTCAGTGCGAAGAAGGCTTTGATTTTCCTGAAGATCTTCAGAAGCACATTGCAGAATGTCACCCTGAGTGTTCCCCTAATGAAGACCGATCTGCTCTTCAGTGTGTTTACTGTCATGAACTCTTTGTAGAGGAAACGTCCCTAGTAAATCACATGGAGCAGGCTCATAATGGTGAGAAGAAGAATTCATGCAGCATTTGCTCTGAGAGCTTTCATACTGTGGAGGAGCTGTACAGCCACATGGACAGTCACCAGCAGCCCGAGTCATGTAACCACAGCAACAGCCCATCTTTGGTAACTGTGGGGTACACATCAGTCTCTAGCACTACCCCAGATTCAAATCTCTCAGTGGATAGCTCAACAATGGTGGAAACAGCTCCTCCCATACCAAAAGGTCGTGGAAGGAAGCGGGCAGCTCAGCAAGTGCCAGATATCACTGGTCCTTCAAGTAAACAGGCAAAAGTTACTTATAGCTGCATTTATTGCAACAAACAGTTGTTTTCCAGCCTTGCAGTTTTGCAGATACACCTGAAAACTATGCATTTAGATAAACCTGAACAAGCCCATATCTGTCAGTATTGTTTGGAGGTATTGCCATCTCTCTACAATCTGAATGAACATCTTAAGCAAGTCCATGAAGCTCCAGACCCAGCACTGATTGTTTCTACCATGCCTGCCATGGTCTACCAGTGCAACTTCTGCTCTGAAGTGTTCAATGACCTCAACACCCTTCAGGAACACATCCGATGTTCTCATGGATTTGCCAACCCTGCTGCTAAGGACAGTAATGCATTCTTTTGTCCCCATTGCTACATGGGATTTCTTACAGATTCTTCCCTGGAAGAGCATATTAGACAAGTCCATTGTGATCTTAGCAGTTCCCGTTTTGGTTCTCCTGTGCTTGGAACCCCAAAAGATCCAGTGGTGGAAGTGTATTCTTGTTCATACTGTACCAATTCTCCAATATTTAATAGTGTTCTTAAACTGAACAAGCATATCAAGGAGAACCATAAGAACATTCCTCTGGCTCTGAATTACATCCACAATGGGAAAAAATCCAGAGCCATGAGTCCATTATCTCCTGTAACCATTGAGCAGACCTCTTTAAAGATGATGCAGGCAGTTGGAGGTGCTCCTCCTCGTCCTGCCGGGGAATATATATGTAATCAGTGTGGTGCTAAGTATAATTCCTTGGATGGTTTTCAGACTCATTTGAAAACACATCTTGACACTGTCCTGCCAAAACTGACCTGCCCTCAGTGCAACAAAGAATTTCCAAATCAGGAGTCACTGCTGAAGCATGTTACCATTCATTTCATGATCACCTCAACCTACTACATCTGTGAAAGCTGTGACAAGCAGTTCACTTCTGTGGATGACTTGCAGAAACACCTACTAGACATGCATACATTCGTGTTCTTCCGCTGCACCTTGTGCCAAGAGGTTTTTGACTCCAAAGTCTCCATTCAGCTGCACTTGGCTGTGAAGCACAGCAATGAGAAGAAGGTATACAGATGTACGTCTTGCAACTGGGATTTCCGCAATGAGACTGACCTACAGCTTCACGTGAAACACAACCACCTGGAGAACCAAGGCAAAGTACACAAGTGCATCTTCTGTGGCGAATCCTTCGGTACGGAGGTGGAGCTGCAGTGTCACATCACTACGCACAGCAAGAAGTACAACTGCAAGTTCTGCAGCAAAGCTTTCCATGCTATCATCTTGCTGGAAAAACACTTGAGGGAAAAACATTGTGTTTTTGAAACAAAAACTCCAAACTGTGGAACGAATGGGGCATCTGAGCAAGTTCAGAAGGAGGAAGTGGAACTCCAGACCTTGTTGACAAATAGCCAGGAGTCCCATAACAGCCACGATGGCAGCGAAGAAGATGTGGACACATCTGAGCCTATGTATGGCTGTGACATTTGTGGAGCAGCTTACACCATGGAGACTCTCTTGCAGAATCACCAGCTGCGAGACCACAACATTCGACCAGGAGAAAGCGCCATAGTGAAGAAAAAGGCTGAGCTCATTAAAGGGAATTACAAGTGTAATGTATGTTCTCGAACATTCTTCTCTGAAAATGGGCTTCGAGAGCACATGCAGACACACTTGGGACCAGTGAAACACTATATGTGCCCTATCTGTGGTGAGCGGTTTCCATCTCTTCTGACTCTTACTGAACATAAGGTCACACATAGTAAGAGCCTGGACACTGGAAACTGCAGGATTTGCAAGATGCCCCTCCAGAGTGAGGAGGAATTTTTAGAGCATTGCCAAATGCACCCTGACCTGAGGAACTCCTTGACGGGGTTCCGCTGTGTGGTGTGCATGCAGACAGTGACCTCCACGCTGGAACTGAAAATCCACGGCACGTTCCATATGCAGAAAACTGGAAATGGTTCTGCCGTGCAGTCCACGGGACGTGCACAGCATCTCCAGAAACTGTACAAGTGTGCGTCTTGCCTGAAGGAATTCCGTTCCAAACAGGATTTAGTGAAACTTGACATCAACGGTCTGCCATATGGTCTGTGTGCTAGCTGTGTTAATCTCAGTAAAAGTGGTAGTCCAAGTGTCAACATCCCTTCAAGCAGTAACAGACAAGGCATGGGCCAAAATGAGAACTTAAGTTCCATTGAGAACAAAAGCAAGGCAGGGGGACTGAAGACTCGCTGTTCTAGTTGCAATGTAAAGTTTGAATCAGAAACTGAACTCCAAAATCATATTCAGTCAATCCACAGAGAGCTTGTTCCAGACAGCAACAGTACACAGCTGAAAACACCACAAGTATCTCCAATGCCTAGAATCAGCCCCTCCCAAACTGAAGAGGTAACCCTTTTTTCTTTGCTCTTGACACCTTCCATCCTTTTGGAAAAAATCCCTCTTTTTTCAAGCTGTCTTGTCACTTGTCATGAAATGCTTAGGCTGATCCATGTTACATATCCATCCACAGCCATTAGCTAGCAATTACTTGCTTCTTGATATGCCTTACATCTTGGATTGAATTTTGTGGAATAGGACTTATTCCAGTCTCCCTAGGATATTGTCTTCTGTATCACTGAGGAGACCTATCTTCATGCCAGCACAACTGAGATCTGGAATCTTATCCTAGCTCCCATACGCATTGGAATCCCTAGCTAGGAGTTGTGCTTACGGCAGAGAGCATTAATGACAGAGGAGTAGACACAGTGAGCCAAAATGCTGGCATAAGGGGTTGATTTTTTAAAAAATATTTGTGAGCAACAAATTGAGGGTATTTTTGTTAATTGTGTTGTAGACTTTCATTTTTCCCTCTTATAGCATATTTTGACTAAGTAGAAGTGCAATGCTAGCCTAAGGTAAATTGGGAAATCAGTCCTTTGGATGCAATTGCTTGTTGTTTTTCTTTCTATTCCTGATGAAGAACATTTTGATGTCACTGAAATGCCTAGTGCCTGATGATTGAAATTCCATCATGCAGCATAACTTAGAAAGTACACATCAAACTCTTGCAAGATATAATCTGCTTCCTCTGTCACCAGTGACCAAGTAATGACACCTGTATGTGGGGAGGTAGGGGGGTCATGCACTGGGAGAAGGGAATCTGTTTATCTTCATAAATGTTACCATTAGAATGACTTAGAGGTAATATTTTAGGCATGGTATTTTGCATTATGACTTCGGCATGGTATATATATCTTGCATCTTATAATTCAGGAAGCCTAAAAACTCAGCAGAAGCAAATTTTAAGAAATAACAGCTTTTATTTCAAGGAAGCTTTTAGCTTATAACGGTACGAGCATGGTGCGACCCATTGCTGTGAACGTGTATGGATACCCTGTGGCTAGGGAGCTGCTGCTCTTCCATCACCTTCCTCGCTCCCTGTTTGTGCCCATCTGTTGGGATAGATATCTCTCAGCGTGTCGTCTAACAGTGTTGTGCAAACTGGAGGGCAGGAGGGAGGCAGAGAGGGATGAGTGAGGATACATCAGCATATGTGGACCAAGAGGTAAGTGTTTATGGAGCTTCTGAGCACATAGATGAAGATAGACTGAGAGAAGGACACTGAGGTAGCACAGAGCCTGGAGTGCCATGAAGAGAGAATAGGAGCTGAGAGTTCAGGATGAAGTACCAAGAAGGATGCACCTCCCAGGGAAAGGCCCTGTGCTTTCATAACATCTTTATCTCCAGTTTGTGCATGGTGTGGTTTGGGTGGTATGGGACACCTGAGAAATTGGATTGGTGTGGAATTTTTGGAAGGCTGTTAGACTGAGAACCTGAGGTCTGAGGAAAACCATTTTTTTCAAGAAGAGGGAAGAGTAGTGGCTCTCATTCGCTGTGTTTTAGGCCACTGATGATCCCACTGCTGCTGAGTTGGAACCACAGGACTACCAGCTGCATGTTTTTGATAGGTTCAGAGTCATCCTGGTTTCTGTTTCTGTCATCTTACACTGAGTGACTACATGAAATCCCTCTTCCCAGTCATGTTGGAAGGCAATTCCTGCTACCTCAAGCACAATCAGAATCATGTGTTAAGTCAGTTACCATGCTAAGATGTTAGCAACTTGTCTTTCTCTTGCTTGTAAACTAGACAAAAAGAGATTTGGGAGTCCTTTGTGTTGTAAGATCAGTTACCTTCAGTGTCATTAGTAAATCTTCCTGTTCTTGGATCGGGTATAATCAGAGTTCTTAGTTATACTTCTAATTGGCAACACATTCCTCTTCTTAATCATTTTGATTTTTATATAAAAGTGTATCTAAGATGAAAAAGCCTTTAAACTATACATCTGTGGATAGCGTTTGCCTCCTTCAAATCACCATTTGCCCCCCACCTCTATTCTTGGGATGTAAACTGAATTTTCAGTGTCTATGGTTATGGTGTCCACACAGTAATGTAGACTTTCAGATTCTTTTCTCATGGGAAGACAAAACAATCAAATCCCTGATAGCACATTAGTAGTTTTGGAAACCATAAATGAATGTTTGTAAAATCCTGAAAGATAATTAGTTTTTCTAGCAGATGTAGTGGTTCAAATTCTAGTGATGCAAGCATCACTGATGTAGCAATGAGAATCAAAATTGAAAGTGATAATGTGCAGATGTTTAAAACTATAGATTGAATGTCCAGACTGAGAGAAGTAAAAACATAAGCATATAATACAAACAGTAAAAAAAATTGGATTTTAAAAATTTATTATTAGTCACTGGCTTTCATACTTCACTGGAAGGATGTTTCTTGAACTGAATGGGATGTTGAAGACAGCTACTTAAGCATGCAATTTTGGGGAATTTTTCAACAAATAGTATTAATAATATCAAGGAGTGAAAGTTTCATTTGCATTACTGAGAATCACATGATTTGAGATTTCAACCTATATATAAAGAATATTTCAGTCGTAAGGCAAGAAAAATAGGCATCTTGCATATATGAGATGTCAGACCATTAATATTGCTGAATACCCCTTTCTATTCAGTAATAGATTTCAATGATAAGAATGTTTGAAATTACCCTTTTGGGATAAAAGATCACACTGGGAGTGTCACTTCTAGCTTCTTTGCTGGGTATTCTCATGGTTGAACCAGAAAATTTACCTTTTTAGTCTGTTCTCAGTGATGTGATAGGGTGCTATTACCTTACCACAGTATAATGTCTTCAGCTGAGCTGTCACCTGCTGAGCTGTCACCTGCTGAGCTTACCCCACTTGCTGAGTGAAAAATGTTGACCTGAATCATCTCCACTGAAAGGTACCTTCTGGTTGGTGTGGAAAATTATTAGTGCCCTTCATTGGTTATAATAAGTCGAGGAGCAGGTCAAAACTTATTAAGCCCATCACACTGCTGAATCTAGTACCCCTAAGTTATCACACAGACTTAAACAGGCAGATTGTGGATAGTTAGCTTTTGAAAGAGCTCTAAAATGTGTACATGTGCAGGTTAATCTTTGAGCTTTAATAAGGTGCTGGATTCAGCTGGTTGTAGATTTCTAGTAAAGATCTTGAATCACACTGCAAGCACACTTTTAGGCTAAGGTGATAGCCTTAGTGATAGTTACTGTCTAAAAGCAGAGAACAAGGTCTGGTATGCTGGTGAACTGGGAACTTTTGAGACCTTTTTCTGTCACTCATTTGCTTTGCTGACTTGGCCAAATCTGCTTGTACATCTCTGCTTCATTTTCCTTATTCAGAATATAAGATAGATATTCCTGGAAAGCGTGTTTCCATGCTTACTTACAATACACATTTTGTAAAGCACTTGGAAGATGAAAATCTGTTCAAGAAAAACTCTGTGGCCTTGACTCTTGTTCCTCCTCAATACACTGTCAGACACCTAATAAGAGAATACTTGACTCAGCAGAAAGTGTGCCCTCACTTCTTAAGCTTCAAGACTTCTGTACTTGCTGAATCACACCAGCATAACGGTGCAATAAATTATATTGTCCATTTCTTAGCTGGCAGGGGAGGAGGGAATGGACTCCAGTTTACACCAACAGTTTAATGGTAAAACCTGAATTATGCTTGAGTATCTGCATGTACAACTGCACTCAGTTTGGGGTTCAGTTGGGAACTTTCAGAGTAGAAGCGTAATTGCTTCTGTATCACTTTGTTCCATGAATGTGAAGCTCATGTGAATACTGTATTACCTGTGGCAATGCAGACAGTACTTCATTAATAATACAGGAATGCTCTCAATTTTCTGGTCTTGAGGAGAGAAGGAGCAGCATGAGTACATGGCCAAATTATTTCAGGAGTGACGATGCTTATTTAGGTGTGGCAAAAGACTTGCAGAAACCCACTATTTCGGAGAGTATCAAAAATTCTGGACAAAGGAGAGGGCTAGCAACTGTCACACCAGCTGGAGAGCAGAATAAGTGAATCTGGGGCTGCTCTTCTGTCCTGTTGTGGCTGTGCAGAGCTGTATGCCAGGATGGGCGTGTCACAGCAGGGGACACCGGGCACATCACAGCACTGTTCTGGAAGGAGCTGTGAAAGTGCAGGATGACAATGAGCTTGCAAAGATGGGGTCACAAAATTCAGATGCTGTGGAGAGCTGTTGGCTTCTTGAAACTCAACTTCTCCGACCTCAGATGAATCCAGAAATGGTAGCACCCTGGGAGAAAGAATGGAGCTAAGGTAGGTGTACTCTTTTATCATTACACCTTTTTTCTCTTTATTTATTCATGGCCCCTGAATCTACCTTTATTCTCTTACTATTCTTCCCCCCACTTCTCAAAACACTGCCAGACCCACAAAGACAGAAAACAGGAACTGCCTTTTGAAGTAGCTGGTTTATTTCAACAGCATGCACTGGCAGTCAGAGGCGGAAAGAAGAGAGAAAAGACTGTAAGCAACCCAGAAATGTTCCCAGATGCATGCTTTTGGCAGGGCAAGCAATAGCATTTTAGCAATATAAATCACAGTGCTTTTAACTGAAAAAATGCACTGAAATCAATACTCACGCATTTAATTGAAATACATAAAGAAATTAAAATAATCCTCCTCATCAGCAATCCAAGCTGATCATTCTGACTACAGGATTTTTATGAATAAGCACATAAACTTGTAATGTAAACATAAGTAGTGCCTTGGGTTTCCTGTCAGTGAATCCAGGCCCAGAACAAGTGATTTTCATGCTGTATTTTGGATCCAGGGACAGAAAAAGGTAAAGAAGGTTTGTTGCTGGCACAAAGATTCAGCTTTGAAATTGTTTGTGGAACTAATCTGTGACAAACATATTTTCTGCTTCTGGAGTTTCAAAATGAGTTCACTAAAAATAACAATTTTGTCTTCTGGCATCCTTCTAACATTGCTTTCAGGAAAGTATTATTTAAAGTGTGACCATATCTATTCTTAGGAAGGGCTAGCCTGGGGTTTTTGTGCCTCAGTATGTCACCTCCACTTTGCACTATGCTTTAATTTCTGGTAGTGCCACTACCATGAATTGGCTGATAAGATCCAGCTTAAAGATTTCTCCTCTCTTTGTCTTAACAGTTTTGGTGGTGAGCTATCATAGCCCTCTTTGAATTTTACGATGATAACATTATTGTTACCATGTTGCTGTAAATCCTACCAAAGCTGAGCTTCAAACTTCCCACCTCATACACACCATGAGTTCAGTCTGTGAAAGGAAGGCCATATGTTGGCTGGGAGCTGCTGAACAGAAGCAAGGGGGAAAATTGTAGTTAGTTTTCTTAGTTTCCTATCCACTTATCATTGAAATCTAATGCAGTTTGTCTGTCTTGTTATTTGTCAGAGGCTTCAGATGGGGAATTTGGAGAGGCATCTTCTTCACATCCATGGAAAACTTCGCATGAGAGGATGAAAGGATACTGTTCTCCAAAATTTTCAAGAGTACTAAACCAAGATTTCTGTAAAATGAACCAGGGTGGAGTGGGGATGGAATGCGTGCTTGAGGAAACACAGAAGAACAAGAGAGGGACAGAGGAATGTGAATGAAGTCCTTAAGGATCTCTAGAGAGGGCAAATGTAGATTCAGCAAAGCTTTATGAGACAAAACATCCATGAGATGTATGTTCCTACAGCTCAGTTGTGCAGCCCACTATCCTCTTGGGGCTTTCCCTGTACCTGTGCCTGCCTGCTGGCCAACTGACTGGTGTAGCATGCCACAATTTCTGCACAGCCCCAGAGGAAAATCACAGTAGTGATGAGTGCTTGTATTCTGATCTCAAAATTAGGTAGAAACAAGAAGAAATTTCACACTATTTTCTAGCCTGATCATCTTTAGGAAGAAGACACAGAAAATCATGACATATCTCTATTTGTCTGCTGTTTTGCATACCTCTAGAGGATTGTCTCATTTCTACTTCTTATTTTTGGACTAGTATTGGCCAATTTCAGGGAAAAATTCATTGATTAATAGTAATCTCAAAGCCTATGAAATTGTTACAATGTTTGGGAATAAAGGTGACCCAGCAGTTGATTGAATCCAAATAGGAAGGAGGCCTTTAAGAGATCCAAACCAGGAAGATGGCTGTAGCTGAAATTTAGACTTGTTTTTTATGCGAAAGTCAAGCAAACACAAGACATGAAGTTATAGGAGAAAACTATGATCTGTTTTTTGTGATACTCACAGGCCAGCTTCTTAAGTGACTGTACATGAGAACTGTTTTTCAGCACTACTCAATAAAGTTGTTATATATGATGTGTGTATTACTTTGTCTCGTACAACAAACATAACACCCAAATTTGTTACTCTGTCATGAGAGAAATAAAATAGGTTAACCATTAATTTAAAATGTGTATGTAGCCCTGGTACTGCTTGTTTCATGAAGATGTACAAAATGAACATAAGAAAACCACCTGACTTGTAGTATCTTGTTAAAGGATGCTATTCTTTGGCCTGCCAAAGCTCTGTGATATCAGATAGTCTATCTTACGCCTGGTGGTTCAAAACTGTGAGGTTCCTTTTTTCCTACCAAAGCCATCTTTCATTTATACTGTTTCCTGCACTGTATATACAAATTATTCGGTAAATATGACCTGTACTATTTTATACAGCATATTTTGCTGGGCAACTATGGCAGCAAACTTGTTTCTCTTGCTAGCATCCACCCTCATCTTGTGAGATTCTAGGGCAAGAAGCTGATGGGACAAATGGACGCACAGGAGGTTCGCTCTGAACATCAGGAAACTCTGCAAGGGCAACCAAGCCCCAGCAGAGGTTACCCAGACAGGTTGTGTATCCCTTTGAGCTACCCATAAGTTGTCTGGATGTGGTCTGGCTCTAGGTGACCCTTCTTGATCAGGAGGCCTGGACCAGAGGATCCCCAGAGATCAACCTCACCCATTTTGTTCTTTGGTTTCCAACCTTTGGACCCATCTACCAGATGTATGTTGATGTTACCCTGTTGTTCCTTGGTGGCTAAACCTTTGTTGCTGGTATATGGCTCCATAAGTCACTGAATAAAAGGGCAGGGCCCTCCCTGATACTGAGCATCTCAGTACAGTGCTACCAATAGTAATGTGCACTTCTAGGAATCAGTTTTAATGCCTGTGAAATGCCTTTGAAGAGTGTCTACTTCCACTTAGAAATGCAGCCATTTCAAAGTTATTTGCTGATTGTGTACTTAAAAACAAGATGAGAGGTAGAAGAGAAGGGAGTTATTCATCCTTTTGATCATATGTCCACAGTTTTGGTGTCCTGTGTTGGGCTAAAATGCCTCTGTTCTTTTTCTTATTATTCAGATGTTTCACAGCATTCTGTCTAAAAAGGTACATTTAATGACTTTTCATATCTGGAAGGCCACCTCTTTCTCTCTACATTTTCCAGTAGGAGACAGAGTGGTTCACCAACAAAGAATGATCTGAGACTTCAAGCTTCTAAATTTCCTTCTGTGTTTGCTTTAACACTGCTACAACAATCTTTGTTTCTGTTCTGATGGCTGGAATAGGTTTAGAGCCAGCTTATAGGAAGATGGCTGTCTGCTTAAAAATCCTTGCAACCATCACAGACAGTGACCAACTTGCAATTGATCCTGTTCTGCTGCTTGGTGCTTCTCTCACAGGCCTAGTCAGGGAATGTCTGCATCACTGGGTGATTTTCCCAAACTATCAGTCTTAATCATAGTTCCTCATTTCTCGTATGCTCCCTGCTTCACAGCTGGTTTGTATGATGGTGGTTGAGTGGTCAAAGTCCTCCAAACCTAAAAGCATGGCATTTTGCATCTGAAACAAATTCTGCAATCTTTTTTTTTAGATAAGGAAACAGTAGACTGAAGCCCCACGTAAAAAGATATTACAGGATACCTAAGAGGAACTACTGGTATTTTAAGAATTAATGTGAAAGTAAAAGATTATGAAATAGGACAATTCTGGGAAGTTCCCTTAATTTCCTTAGAGGAGAGCATGTCTTCACAGGAAAAAAACAGTTAGACACAAATCATTGTGGATAGTGTTGAAGAGTGGCTGAGCAGAGTGCTTGTTTTGCTGGTACACCACTTCCTTGGGCAGCTGCAGTGCCCCAGCGGTGGTTTTTTCAACTGGGCACACAGTCAAGCGTCATTGCAATGTCAGCAGCTGTGTGCCAGCTCAGATGCTACCAGTATATTTGTTAACGTTGATGTGGCCTAAGTGTATCCATAGAGGGTAGTACTGAAATCACAGCAATGATTGTAGGACTCTGTTCATGGCATATTTTGTAGTGCCTTTTTAAAACCTCAGTCTTGCCCATGTTATCGTGTGAAGCCTTCATTTGTGAAGTCCCATTGACTTCCCCAAGTGCAGAGCTAATTGCATGAGAAGGATCTAAGGGGTTTACTCCTTCTCTTGATACTTCAATGAAAATTAATTTCTTATATATTATGTATGAGTAATATATTTCTGTTTGTACATTAATATTAATGTTGCATATTTTTGAGCACAAGTTCTATTCTGTAGGATTAAATTATCTTGGTAAGTAATAGTGCAGAATTCAGTCTGAGTTAAAAGTGGACAATTAAGGGCAGGGGGAGGGTCCTAAGTCACACTCTGCAAAGTGAAATTAGTCAACATTAATTCTCCATAGAGTGGGAGAAAAGTGGATGTAGTGTTCAAATTACAAAAAAAAAAAAAAAGGTATATATAAAAAAAGAGGTATATAAAAAGCTCCTGATTTTGCCTTTCTGTTAAAATCCAGAGAGCTTTTACAAAATCTATGATGGAGAAAAGAGACAAGAGTATTCTCTTGTGCGTACTTGCAAACTATTAATTTTATTGGGCTACATCTGTTGTTGATTGTTGGTGAAGAATGTAGTGGCTTTATTGAATGACAGTCTGTCTCAGTATGCCTTTTTTAAAAAAAGGCAAAAAAAAAAACAACTTTAAAAGGGAAAAAATATCAGCTTACTCAGAATATCAGCTTTCTGAGTCCCAGACCTGCCAAGTCAAGCTCTGTTGCCTGTACTTTGATGCCACTTCATCTGCAGAATTATCAGTGTGGTGTTGGTCATAGCTCCTCCTCAATGTCCATAGCCATACAGTGCCCCTGACACAGATGCTGATTGTTGGGATGCCTCTGGATGGGTTAACAGCTCTAGGCCTTCAGAGGGTCTCAGGCTGACCATCACCTTTGGTTTTAAGTGCAATGTAAAGGGACAGAAAGGGGTGGGGACGCTGACAGAAAGTTCAGTTGCTGACACAATCTGCCCCAAATTCCTGAGCACTGCTCAGCATATACATGTGCACTGCTCAGAGAATCAGCCTCACCCAGGATCAGGCCATCACACAGAAAGACAGAAAGAAGTGTATTTGCTTTTTAGATCCCAAATCAAATTCACAGCACTTTAAGCTGTTTGTATTCATAAACTATGTAAGCCTAATATGAAGTAATTGAGAAAGAAAATAAATATACAGCCATGTGCTGACAGGTTTTAGAGTTACTTTTCTGACAGGTATATCGCTTCAGTACTGAGTTTGAAAGGCCTAGAGAGAGTTAAAGGATTAGAGATCTCAAAGGGAAAAGATATAGTTTTTAAATGTGGCAAGATATGTTTTTTTCTGTGTAGGGATGTGAGACATTGCAAGCTAATGCTCTTCGTCAGCCAGGGGAGGGAAAGGTTTGTAACTAAGAGACACTGAAGGCAGGCATGATTAAATACAGAATCCAGAATAAAGGTGAAGGATAGAACAGCAGACCATGAATTCAAGCAGAATAGAGAAGTAAGGACTGCTAACATGAACCTTTGTATTTCTGACTCAGTATGTTTTGTGTATGCAATAAGTACAATAACCATAATGAAAGAAATGAGAAAAAAAACCCCCACTTTCCATTTTTATTTTTGCTTACCTTATGGGATTCATTGTATTCTTTCCACAGGCATGTACATTCAGACCCTATTATAATTTAAGACCTTGCTAAATGGAAACAGAACAGAAAAAAATTCATATAATCTCCATGAATGTATTTTTAAAAGTAATCAGGAAATACTAATGAAAGGGTTTTGTGTGAGCAATTGCAAGAGTTGGTAATTAGTCAATTAAAAAGAAAAAAGCAAGATGACAGTGCCCCATAAGCAAGATAAATAACTAACTATGCAGTGAAACTGGCTAACATATGCTTAGTTTTCTAAGAGCTTAAGGTTGACAAAATAAGCATCCAGGAAGATAGAAAAGAAATCCTCAATTAAGGTACTGTCAAAATTAATCTGAACTCTGATGAAAAATGGCTAAATGGACAAAGCTAGGACTGTGGTTGCTCTTGTCTATCATGAAGGGCCAAGCACACTGCTAATGCTTAATAAAATAATGATGTAAAAAAAAAAATCAGCTGGCAACATTAGGAGTTAGCACTGGCAAATTGCTGTCGTTAGTGTGCAAGTTTTAAATGTCTTAACTTGTTATTTTCATATTATTTTTTTGGATGCTGTTCTTTTTCTCTTGTCAGGTTGCTGTTCTGTCAGTTTAAAAGGTTGAATTAACTCCACCCCTTATGTGAGGGAAACTGAGTGAATGACTGATATGGGAGAAGGGAATTAGAGGATGTGAGAGGTGTGGTATCACTCCTTTTTGACAGCAGCAGGCTGTCTCAGTGTCATTGATCCATACACTCAGTCTGTGCTAAAACTGAGGGGAAAAAGCCTTGGAAGTGCCCTTCAGTAGCATGACAAGGGCAAATAATGTAATTAGGTGTAAACAGGAGGTTATTGGTGGGGTATCAGGTACACATCAAGACCGTTTTTGATAGGGCGCAGAAGAGAAGTGTGAAAGGAGTATAGAACAAACTAGGGATGTCTGCAAGCCTAAGACTGCAGATGCCATGCATTAGAAGCTATAAATGATATTTTGGTTATTTCATATAGGGAAAGTTAAAAGGGGCAGGGGTACAGGAGATCCAGAAATGGTATATGTAATCAAGGAAACCAGTATGGTTAAACAAATGCTTTGTTATTGTGCTAGTGGCATATCCTCCCCATGGAGAAGAATGAAGTACAGATTAGAGGTAATATAACGGAGTATAATATACAATAAATGACATACAAAAATATCCGTTCCAAAATTCTCAATGAAAGGAGCTGACGATAAAGGGAAACATTAAGCAGATAAACTTGTGTTCTTTAAGAGGAAGCATCAACAACCTGGGAACAGGCCACTAAACAAACATTTAACAGGGAATATAAGGCTTAGACATGAAGTTACTGGTTTGTGGGCTTGATTTAAAGAGTGAGGAACAGAAGAGGAGGGCTAATCAAAGACATGATAGAAGAAAGTTTGGATTTAATGAAGGATAGAGGGCAAAGACTCACAGAGGGAGGATCATGCTTAAAATTTTCAATAAAGAGTATTTTGAGAGAATAGCCACAAGTGCTGACAGAGGAGCCTATAAACATGATTTACCAGGATTTTAGCAAAGCTTTTGAAATGGTATAGCACAAAAGACTAATCTGTTGGGTGAATAAGTAAGGCGTAGGGAGAGATACTTTCTTTGATTAAAAAAGAAAAGAAACACGATCTTGGGTATGGAAAGCACAGGAGTCTTGTGAATTGAAGCAGGTTGGTTTGGAGGGGTGTAAATAATGGAAAGCCTTAAGAACCATTATTTGCACCAATTTTGTTGAACTTATGCAGCATATCAGTAGTCTGGAAGAAAGAATAAGTAGTAAGGTGATGAAAATCCCTGATAGTACAAAACTGAGGAAATGTCAGAACAAAATAGGCAGGTGATAAAATACTGAATGATTTTGACAAGGAGGTGGAGCATGAACTGATAAGTAGCATATGCAGTTCATTTTCAAGTAATATAATGAGGCTAGGGAATAGAAAAAAAAATTTATCAGTAACTCAGTCACAGGGCACAAAAGTCTACACAGAAGTATTTTCTGCATACTTTTGATGAACTTCTGAATAGAACTGTAAATCCTCTAGTAGTGTGGTTATTAGTTGTTTTGCTTTATTTATAAAATCAAAGCAAATAAAATTCTATGCACAGAATTGAAGTACCAATTGAAAGTTCATATTCCTGATCTGTTTATAAGAGCAGCAAAGTCTCATTTCACATGGTATGGACACTCTGGGCACCTTTATAGAAAAGAAATTCAGAAGACTGCAGAGTGATAAGTGAGGATTTGGACAATAATTAAAGGTCTAGGTGACATTAATTATTCAAAAGGTTAGGGAGACACATGCATAGGCGCAATCCACAGCTCTTTAAATGAAGTCACAGATTTGAATGCTGGAAGGCTTTAAAATGGTTGTGAAAACAGGAATGCAACAGGCACCCAATGCTCTTGTGAGACATTCATCCAAGCAGTTACTCTACAACAAATTGGCACTTAGGTTCTTGACAGGAGAAGAACTGATTATGGATTATGGGCTTGCTTATTGGAGAGTTTTTATTAAAAGATGAGGTGATAACAATAATAACAATAATAATAATTAATATTATTATCATTATTATCATTATTATTATAATAAAAGGAAAAAGTTAAACCAGTTTTTTAATCCCATGTGCCTTTCTCCTGTGAAACAAATCTTTGAGAGTTTTTGCAAGACGACACAGTTTAGAATGCATTGCATCTTCTCGATTTATTAAACTGGTTCTGTCTGAGTCCACACAGAAATATACTGGCAGGAGCATTCTGTGGCCCACCCTTGCTGATTTGAAATTACTCTCTTACAGGAAATATGTGTCAGCTTTTTTCTGTGTTTGTAGGGAAGAATGACAATATTGTCATTCTTTTGTCTCCTCAGAAGACTGACAGGTGTCCTTTGGGAAAAGCAGCTGTGGCAGGTTAGGGTGTAAGTGCCCTTAGCTGTCCACTTTTCATTGTTGTGTGGAATGGATATTCTCAGGGCTGTGAGCAAGAGTAGCAGGGCCTGGGGTGCCTGCTCAGTCCTGATGAGTCCTCCACATGCTGGTGGCTTGGGCAGAGGGGCAAGGGAGCTCAGCAAAGATTCCCTGCTGCTAACAGCTGCAGCAGGACAAGGCTTCTGAATGAACCTCAGGGTTCATTTCTGTCTTATTCCCCCAAATTTCCCCTTTTCGTGAACACAGTGTAAAGAGGGGCTGGGTCTCCTCCCACATCTCACCCTAGTAGGGGATTGGGATCAGCCATGAAGCACATCAGGACCCAGGAACTCCTGTGAGCAGTTCTGAGTCCTGTGGTTCTGACAAAGCTTGTGAGACTAATATTTAACTCGCAGCAAACAAGGACTTCCTTAGGATGTGAAACCTATGGAAATAAGTATGTGGGTTTTGTTCTACATGGTGTGAAAACGACTGGGTTTGATCACTTTGAAAATCTAGGAGTAAATGGAATTTACTGAGTATGCTTTTAAAATAAAAACTTCATCATGCACAAGTTTAGACACTTTGAGATGAGTGTGTGTTGAGCTAATAAAAGTTGATGTCAACATTTTAGAATATGCTTGGAAACAAAAAAGAACTAGTGCTTGATCAAGCAGCAGTCACAAAAACAATCTTCCCTTCATGATAAAATGAAAAACTCTGTGTGTGATTCTGCAAATATGTCAGATCATTTTGAACAGGCTAGTAAGTGCTAGTAAATTATTATTTTTTGTTGTTGTCAAATCACTTTACTTTTTAGCATTTGACTTCAAAAAATCCCCAACCTTTGTGTGTGTTGTCTTTATGTACATCAGTCATAATTTTGCTGACAATTCTTGACATGCACTCTGCATTGCTCTGCTAACAAGAGAAAAGACCAGCCATTACATTTATGTTTCTTTGTTTTTCAACAAAGTCACATATCAGGAATAATGCTAGGGGTATGCTAATAAACAATACATAGTGCCAGTCATCAGGGAGCAAGAAATATTTTCTAACTAGTTCTAAAGGGAAACAATGTTTAAAAAAAAGGGAGAGTGATTGTTATTTATGCAATATTGTTGTTCTATATGTCAGCATCAAAAAGCATCTTGTAAAGAGCTTAGCATAATAAATCGTTGATTCTGACTGTCATTATTTAGAGGTCTTTGCTAGATCTAGATGTAGTGCAGTAAGGTTAAATTTACCAACATATAATAGAAAATCCTTAGACTGAATCTGATTCTCTGCCAGTGTTACCAGTGTTGTCACAAGAACAAAAAAAGAGAAAAAGTATTTTATCTTTTAAACCAGCTGTCTTTACAGATCGTAACAGCAACACTAAGTCAAAGCAGATTTGGTTTCTGGGTGTCCATTTATTTTTGGTTGTCTACATAATGATTTAATTTTGTTAAATTTTGAAAAACTAAGGTTAAAAAAGCAAAAAAAGGCTTATGATTGTTTCCACTATGAAGAGATGCAGCACATTTTATTGTCATTGAGAAAATTAAAATAGCCTCTGTGTATGCGAAGCAATGGGAGATTTGTAAAGAGGAGCCCACAGGAACACTTAATTTCAGAGCTGACTTTGATTAGTCGCTAATTTTTCAGTTAACTTGGTAAGGCAAAATAACATAT
The DNA here is from genome assembly GCF_030490865.1 of Poecile atricapillus. Taxonomy (NCBI): domain Eukaryota; kingdom Metazoa; phylum Chordata; class Aves; order Passeriformes; family Paridae; genus Poecile; species Poecile atricapillus. The sequence continues at coordinate 107,841,886 of NC_081250.1, read as the reverse complement.
GTTTGAAAATTTTTTATTTTCCTGCCTACAGGCTTGAAGTAGAAAGGTACTTATTAGATGGGCACTTTCTCTGTCTGGGACAGGGCATCTAAATTTAGATGCTGATAAGAAATCCAGCAAGTCTTTATTACTGTTTGGAGTCAGGTAAAAAACGCCAGCACCCTTTAAAAATATAATTGATAATACCATCTGCATAAAACTCTTCACAAGTTAAATATATACAAGAGAGGCTGTATTTTTGATGCACGTTATCCAGTGAACCCTATTTCTTCTCCTACTGATATATGGGAAATCTGCAATTTAATACATCTGTGCCAGATTCTTGTGACTTTACATTTTTTTAAAAATATGTGTTTTTCTGTGTTTTTTTCTTCTTCTTTTTGCTGATGTAGGCAAGGTGCCTGTGGCTGTGCAGAAGGATCTGTGTCTCTTGAGTTACTGCCTTGATGTGGCAGTTCAGGGCTTACCTTGACTTTATTGCATCTTCAAAACAGGAATTGAGCTCTTCAGGACTGTTACCTTAGGACTTGAGTCCTTGATACTACAATTATGCAGTTGAATAATTTTATGAATCTGACTTGTCTCATTAGATGCCTGGATAACTGCAGATTTTAAGTCTTATGAAGGAAAAAATAAACCTTACTTTGAATACACTCTTAGTTTTCACTTTTAAAACATTGCTTTCCAATATCAACTCTCTGGCCAATTCAGATCAAGAAAAATAATGAGAGAAAATGCACTTACATTTTTCGGATGTTGAAATGCTTGGACAAGTTATATACCTTGTAGAAACATAGAAGAGCAGATCTTTTTTGAAAAACATCAAGACAGAAATTAAAAACGTGGTCTGTGCTCCAAATTGAGCAGAGTAATGCATTTCCTGGTTTATGATGAAATTTGAGCTGTATACACCATGATTTTTAAGTAAGTCAAGCCCAATCTAATGTGGCCAGAAGGCATGCTCTCTGGCTATTTTCCAGTCAGGCTTCCCAGTTTTAGTACAGGCTTGCCAATAGATATTATTGAAGCAAATGCCCTGGTTCAGGAACTTTTTGTCCAGACTAGCTGTGAGGTTTTCTTCCTTGAAAAATGGCAGCCTGATGGACCACTTAAAATATGTCGTGCAGAGGAGACTCTGCATCCCCACTGAAAATGAAAGAAGCATATTTCTCATTTCTGTGTTTTTTTTCTTGGCTTCTCCCTTGTTATGTAGTGGATCTAATCCATTGGTGTAAAATGAAAGATCCACATTGATTTCAGTGTTATTTGGCTTACATCCCATGTATCCTCATTCCATTTTGCCTTCCATGAGTGTGGTACTGATGTTTTAGCTATACTAATGTGTCCATGGAGTTAGGAAGTTGACAACAATCTCTACCAATTTTCAAAAAACTCAAATGAAAGGTACTACAGAACATGCAGAGTGTTATTTTTTTAATATTAATAATTAAGCCTTAATGAAAGCACTGCTGGAGAGCTTTAAATGACCACTGTGACCACTTGGTATTTTGAGTTTTAATGGAATTATTACAATTGTATGTTTCAGTAAATTTTATCTACCCTTGTTTCTTTAGAAGAAGACCTACCAGTGCATCAAATGTCAGATGGTTTTCTACAATGAGTGGGATATCCAGGTTCATGTTGCAAACCACATGATTGGTAAGTGAGCACTAAAACTTCTCAAAGACGAATAGCCATTTTTCTTACTCATTATCACCATTGTCTCTAAAATTAAACAGAGTTAAGGAGAAATTAATTGTGGATCCATCAATGATTAACTTAGGCATGATTGATTTTTTTATTCATATTATTAGACTTGATAAAGCATTAGCACATTTTATTTTCTGCAAGGGCTAGTTTAGACTTCTGCAGAGAATTATATATCCACTGCCAGTCAAAACACAGGTGATTAGCAAATTAAACTTCTAATCATTTTTGCATTATTGAAAACAAACTAACAGGAATGGTTAATGAACTGGATGTTAGCTTTCCGTAGAGTTTTAGACGGGTTTTAATTTCAGAAGTTATTATGGTAATGACACTACTGTGTACTTCTCAAGCACCTCAGTACCAAAATCAAAACTGGTGAGTTTTTGTCATTAGGAAACATAAATAATTCAAATGGCCATAAAATAGTATTGTTTGCTATGTTTGAGCAGTCTGGAAAAAAAATCCTGAATATATCTGTATACAATTAAATACTATAAATCATTTGAAAAAGTAAGGAATTGTAGTATACAGTAATGTAATACACTCTTTAAGTTATAAGCATTTGAAAAAACATCTTTTAGGATTCCTGAGTCCTGATGTTTACAAAGCTGTTACAGTTGTAAATTGGAATAAAACAAAAGCTGCTTTTTCTTTGATATTCATATTTTCCTATTATTTGCTGATTCCCCTAGGTTTACCCATAATGTTTTCAATTTAGTAACTACTCAGTAATAGCACTAAGAGTTCTATCAGCCAATTAAATTTATCAAGCACATCATTTGCTCACTAATAAGATAACATTGCCAAGATTGTCTCCCGTTTTTTTTTAGTCTTTTTTCCAAATTTCACTTTTCAAAACAGAGATAGGTCCCACTGATTTTTTACTCCTGCTTCTATTATGCTGGTTTTCTTGCTAAAATTGAAGAAAATCTTGCAAAGCACAGACCAAAAAATATGGTATGGAAGCTAGTAATTTTATGTCCAACAGAAGAGAATTTGCTTGATTTTTCCGCTTTCCAGTCTGGTGGTAATTATTTTTTTTCTTTCAAGGTAACATGCAGATTCTTCCATGAACACTTAGCAATTTGGCTGCACTGTAAAAGAAAGTTATCTGCCTAAACTTAATGGCCCATTTCTGTGGGTACTTTATTTAAGTTTTTACACATTTAGGGCATAAACATTTTATATTTTTCATAAAAATGAATAAATGTAAATGACAAACTGGTTTTGTAAAGGAGACAATAAATTTACCTGTTAGGTTGAGCCTTAGTTTTGATATCGTGTGGTTTTGGGTATGAAATAATGAGTTGCTTCAGAGTATTCAATCTGTGTCAGTAATGGAATTTGAAAGTAGGGTACTACTAACAACAGAACTCACCATTTCTGTTGTTTTATTTGAGTCCAGTGTTTGAAATGTTTTTAACTGTAGCATATAGTGATGCTGAAACTTGACGGGAAATACGGATACTGTTTATAAGGGATGATGTTGGAACTGATGATGTGTTTACTTGCTACCCACTTCCCAGCTGCCTCACATTTTTAGAATAGAAGCTCACTTATTTCATGAAATACTCTGATTTATTTTTCCCTCTATTTTCTGGATGAGTTCTATTAAAGAGTCAGAATGGGAGGAGCAAAATGGGGAGAGAATCAGTAAAGCAGGACAAATCCATTTAGCCAGCTTCAGCCTGCAGATCTGAAAAGACGTATTTTCTTAAACTGAGCTATTAACTGCCTGTGTTTCATTTCTTAAAGCTGGATGAGGCTGAATGAGAAAGAGAATCTTTTAAAAAATATTTAATTGTTTTGTCTGTGTTCTATCTAATCATGCATGATATTACTTCATGACATAACCATAGTGACACAGATTTAAACGTGCTTAATATAAAATCTTCCCAGTGAAATAAAGGAGCTTGCAAAACATGCAGGGAGATTTGCCAGTCATGCGTGTGGTAATCTGTGTTCAGTGGAAGATTCTTATCTTCACTGCCAGACTTTACAGTGCAGCTCCTAATGATGTAGCCTCGATTAAGCAAATGCGAGGGGATTTTGTGTTGGGGTGGTGTGAAAGGAATATTAGCGTTCTGGAGAGTTTTGAATGTGACCTCAGAATCAAAGCGCAAGGAAAAATAATTTCTGATCTCCAATTCTGTTAGTCTTCTCACCACTAATTGGATTTTTTCTTTAGCTATCTTTCTCATTTCACTCTCCCCCCTCCCCTATAATTTATATCATTGTTCACAGGCCTTTTTCCAAGACCACATTCTGTCTAGAGAGAAAGGTTCAAGGGGTCACATCAAGTTGTTTTTAACCAGCTTTAGTTTATGTACATCTGTAGGTATTCTTACAGTATTTATACATATTACAGAAAACATGCCCACAAACACATTTGTGTGAATAAATATAATATATACCTTAAGTTACCTGTGTGCATATCATATGTAGATTGAGAAATATATTAGATTAGGCACTGGAGTGAATATTGGCTTGTTGACACAGCACATTAAGCAAAAAACCAAAAAAAATGGTTTCCTGAAGACATTAGTCCCTTCCTTTTTTACATGTATCTGATAAAACATGTCTTCTTGCCCTGATTTCCTAGTAGAAGATTGGCAGAACAGGATGTAGTGTCTTTGGTTCTCTGGAAAAAGGAAAGTAAGGAAGCTTCAGGAAGACACAGAGAAAGAAAGGATTTGAAATGCAAGAGAGGGGCAAGGTAATGTGGCAAAACAGGAGTTAAAAATCAAACGGTGTGATAATTCCTAGATCAGATGTTGGGGCAATAAATGCCTTTACAAACATCATTGCACAGTGTCAGGAACTGTAATTTCCTCTCATAGTAAGATGTTCCCATTATCTGTGTTGTGGTTATTGATGGATGTAGTGTCTTCTTACCTGAAGAACTCCATAATCATAATTCAGAGAAAAGAGAAAAGGGGAGGCACCTAGGACATGGGACAAATGTGAAAGTCATCTGCCAAACTCCATCCAGAAATGCGTAGGAACTACTGACAGAGATAATGCTCAGCCGACTGAGGGAAACAGTTGCTGCTCAACATTATGATGCAGTTTGAAAGCCTGAAAAAGTTGATGGTGTCCCATCTAATCACCGTGCCCCTTGAACGTGATCCTGGAATGTAACCTGAGTTCATGTTGCTAACATCCACCAAAAGAAGTTGCATTATGGAAGGTCACTGAGGCAAAGCTATACTTATAAAACCCCAGTGTGAAACTTAGACTTTTAAATAAGGCAACTGGAATTACTTTATTGGCTAAAATAGCTCCACTGAGGGTAGGTATTTTTAGGCTGTATGTATGTGTGTGTTTTTGTCTAATCAAATATAATCTCAACTAGACATTTAGCAGGGGAAGAGGGATTAGAGGCTATTTGAAAAGTCTCTTACTCTTCTTTGTTAGGAGAGCATATAGCATTTTTACAGATTTTATTATACATTTCAATCAATTCAACAAGGATTGTGCCACCTAATGGAAAATAAAATCTGACGATGACCCAGTGAAGTGTAACCTTAAGTATCTTTGACAACAATGCAATTTACATGTACAAGTTATGTAATAAAAAGACGTCATAGGGGCAGCTTTTCTTTAGTAACTATACATTTACTACTTCTAGAACTTTGCATTTTAGAACTGTTCTGCAGTCTTTAATCAAGTCTTCCCAACATCTTCATGATGAGATGGGGCAGTAAGCCTTTTCCATTGAATGGATGAGGACAAAGAGGCATAGAAGTAGAAACCCTTGCTTGCATTAAGTGAACTTAAGTTCAAGAGTTCTGACTGCCAGATCTGTCCACACATTTCCAGACACTGTGCTTCATCAAGCAGAGCCTGTGTTAGCTTAAACTACTGTTGAGTCAGGCTAGGCTAGGGGATGCTAGCAGACAGAAAACAAGGCATCATGTAGGGATTTTTAAATAGGCCCTGTGTTTTGGCATTATTTTGAACCTAGATGTAGGCATGTAGTTTTGTTTGGATAACTGTAAGGATGATTGCCAAATGAAGACCTGTCTTTTGGTGTGTGTACTGAAATTTGTGGGTGAAAAAATTTCCAGCTTTTGGGTGGGAAAGGAGGAAACATAAATCCAGGTTTCATATGGGTTTAGAAAGTGTTGGCATAAATAGTATTTCTTCAGTTGTCTTCTTTCTTTTACCTTTTTTATGTGGGTGGAATACACAGCACTTTTAGCAGCTTTTTTTGAGAAAATTCTATTTCTGGGTACATGGTGTCTGTGGAAAAGAAGCTTTCTGGCATTCCTTTGTTTTCATCACATAGTTTACAGTTGGCATTTGACCTGAGAGAGTAGGAAAAGAGGCTGCCATTGTTTGTGTTCTGTTTGATGCACTCCACTGCTCCTCCTATTATTTCACTGTTATTTTAAGAAGACATGCTAAGCATTGTTTCATCTTCAACTGATTCCTTTACATCTTTAGTATCTGATGCAGTTCGGTGTAAATAGACTAAACAGTTACTGTAGCAGTTGCCTACAATTTTGCACACATACATATACAGCACAGCTCAGAACTGGGGGAGTTCAGGAAAGGAATTACTCCATATAAAATTATGGGGCTCAACAACAGTAGTGAAATTTGTAAGTGCTCTGAGAAAAGTGCCGTTAGGCATGAGATAATGTAAAGAGATGACATTGCCAAGAACTATTTATGAAGAGCTTAATTTTTTTCACTCTGATAATTCTTGACCAATAATTACCAGCTTCTAATTATCTATTTTAGTTAGAAAGAAATTTCTATCACTATGGAGGTTGGCATTGCAACTAGCGAATAAATCCCCAAAGAGGTAAATGTGTTCCAAACAGCCACAAACAACTGTCTCATGAAACATAGTGAGCAAATTGCGAGCCGCTGGCTGTGCACAACAGAGCAGCACATTTACCATTGAGGACTGATCAGGCTGACAAAGAGAATGATAAAAGCCACAATCTTTGTAGTTCGCTGCTACTTGTGTTGATGGAGAAAGCAAGCCCCAGTGTCATAGCAAGAGCCACTGCCCCTCTGAAGAGTTGGGGAGCAAAGGGGAAGGATTTGGTGCCTTTTTGAAACCCTGCTTTGACAGTTTCTAAATATGTCATTTCTGATAAGTAAATGGACTATTATTTCTTTAACCTTTTCAGTATAATGTATAAAACCCATTTTGTGAAGTCTGTTGTGGAGGGTTTGTCTCGGAATGAAAGATGTTAGGTGGCATTGAGCAGGGTAGCAGATATAAGCAGGAGGAGAGAATGGAAAAAGGGAATGGAGAAAGCAGGGCTGAGCACTAAAGTTAGAAGGCAAATGGGAAAACAGGATGAAGAAATCCTGCAGGTGACAAGAGAAATTCTAGTTTGCACCAGTAAATAAATACTTCATCAGATCTCAAGTAACCAAATCTATGCTGAAGCAATTGGAGCTTAAAAAGAAGGGTACATAGAAAATGCAATCTAATATTTTAACTTTCCTGTAAATAAATTTTACAGCTTTGTTTTAAAATACCAAGTAGTGTATAACCATTAGAAGACGTAAAGACACATTTTAGTGCAACTCATGATTTTTTATTTTCTCAGCCACAGTGATATAATATGTATATATGCTTGTGTGTTGTGTGGATGTGCATGTTTGCATTATGCATGTATTAACTGCATGCATAATCAACCTATACAAATAAATCATCTTATTTGCCTCACATTATGGTATGTGTGGACAACGTCACAGATGTCAAGACAAAGGAAATACCTCAACTGACTTTCTGAAAATCAGCCCAAGAAAATTCTTGTATGGTTGTAATAGCATGTGGCATTCACACATTCTATTATTTGCCTAATGCCTAAGGTCATCAAAACCCCATGATTTTCCTTTCACTTATGCAGAAAGCTGTGCTGAGCATCTAATACTTGTTGCACCATGTTGACCTCAAGTAATACATCTTCAGAACCTCAGATTGATCACTCTACAGTAAATCTGACTTTGTAAAGTCCCTCTTAGCTGAGATTTGGAGAAAAAGGATCCAAAGATATAGATCTAGACAAAGATATAGTTCTAAAGGAGGAAGGAGGTGAAGACTTCCTTTTGTTAGTCTTTTTTCACTGGTTTTTGAGTAGCAAAAAATGGAAATTTTCCATTTATAGTGAAGAGAGTGATCATACCCTCTTAGCATAAGGAAATCATTTGAATCTCCTGTTTACAGGCAGAGCTGACATGAAGTTGTATAAAAGTTAGAGGAAACTTGGTCACCTTGTCTGAGGAGATGTAATTGAAATACCCAGAAAAAATCAGCATTTGGAGTTAAATCTGAGAAAACGTAGGTTTATTTCATGAGGAGCTGGGTTACAAAATAGGCAAAATCTGGGCTATTTAATACTAACAGGAAGCTACTCTCCTGTGGGCAATGCTGGCTTATTTGAAAAGCCCATAAAGGGTTTCTGCATGGACCATACAAAAGGGATACTTTCTCTTTAATAGCCATCTGTACAGGAGAGATGAGAAGTGGGCCAGGTCATCTCTCCTCAGCTGTCATGATATTAACGTAGGTAATGGAGCAAGCTCCGCGTTCTGCTGGGTGTTGTTTTTCATAGATGTTCATCGATTTACACAGATAATTCTATTTATTTCTTAGAGTTGGTCCAAGCAAACCAGGCAGAATAACAAACACCAAAGCATTTCAAATGACTTTATCTTTGTTGTTTTGTAATGTAACTTTTGTCTAAAAAATGGTGTCACACCTACTGTGCAGATGGCTGCATGATTTGTAAACCAGCCAAAACATTTAAACAAATGTGTGATCTGGGGATAGATTAAATAAAGGATAAAATGGAGTGTGGACCACAAATTCTAATAATCAGATGATTTTAAGTTGTGTGTGGTGTGGAGCGATGGTAGCGGCGATAGCAGGGAATGCTTGCCAATGACAGCAAGGTGCCTTACAGATCTCAGGATGGAGCCTGTGGCCTAGTAGGCCTCAGTCTGAGAGCTGCACATTTGCTGTACAGCTGGCAGCTCTGTATGGGGACATCAGATAAAACTTATGTAAAATGAAGTGTTATTGCTTAGTATGAAATTGCGTGGGGAGGGAATTTGCAGACAGTAACTGAAAACAGAATTCATGGTACCAATGAAGCAGACTGTAAATATGAAGAGGCTTTAATTATCTGCGCAATTTAACAAAAAATTCAGGATGTATTCGGAAGTGGCAAAGGCAGCTGTACACACGTTCCAGCAGCACCATTCACTGGGCTGCAGGTTCTGTGCGTCACCTACTGGGGCTATGGGTGCCCCGTCCCTGCCACCCCGTCCCCAGGTGCTGGCTTGCCCTGCTGAGCTGCCCTGCTTGTATCTGGCGCTTCCTTTCAGGGGTTTGAAGCAGAAACAGCTCCTTAATTTTTGAAATAGCTTTCAGGAAAGGCTCTCCAGGCTTGTAAAATCACAAATGGTTCAGACAGGACAGTCTGCAAACAACCATGAATCCTTTTTTATTTTTTTTTGGGGGGGGAGGGGGTGCAAGGGAGGAATGGGAGGCTTTGAACTTTGGAATCAAAAATGTTAAGAAAATAGAATGCAATTGTTGTATGATTAAATAATGTTAGTATTAATGCTAATAGTAATACTGAAAATAATACTAAAAGGAGCATCTGAAAAATGTCTGCAATTCAGGCTGGAGTTCATCCTGTAAGGAAATGAAGCAAAGTGCTTGGAAGCTTTAGATTTTCCTGCAAAAGTGCCTGTGGCATGAATAGCACTCAATGAACAGGACGCTACGGAAAAGCAGTGCCAGGCAGCGTGAAAGTTGCTCCATACCCTCCACCTGCTGTAAGATTCTCCTCGGAGCAATGGCAGTGATACGCTGTGCGTGTCAATACTTAGGCACCACAGGCTGAATTAATGGCAGGGTGTCAGCCTTCCTTTTGTTCTTTGCTGGCCATTTTCACTGCGGGCTTTCTCTGGGAGCCACAGCACATTCCTTCGGCCGCGTTCGGCTGTCAGCACCGAGGGCAGCCTCACCATTGCCTTTCCAAAACGCCCCTGTTCTGAGCAGGAAAGCCTCCAATTCTTTAGGGGAGCTTGTCCCAGGGCTTCTCCCCGCGATGTAAATGCGGGAAGCGCACAAAAAGGAAGCCAATGTGGAGAGTGGGTGTCGAGCTTGAGCTGCTCATATTGTTGCATTTGGTGAGCTGACGGGGTTTCGTAGGTCACCTTTAGAATTATGCCTATGACAGCAGTAGCTACCTGCCAAGATTGCAAGGTATCTCACAGCTCTCAGGATGGAGCCTGTGGCCTGGTAGGCCGCCGTTGGAGGGGCACACATTTGCTGTACAGCTGGCAGCACTGTATGGGGCAGCAGTGTGGGCTGTTAGGGAGCTGGAAAGGAGACAAGCATGAAATTTCCTCTAACCCCAACTCTGTTTTTCTGTACTGTTGGCTGCTTCTCAGTTCCTTGACAAAAAAACCAATCAGGCACCCTTTAATCCGCCTGTGATTACCAGTGGTATAAAAAGAGAAGCATAATGAGGAAAAATGCCTCGTTTTGTTGCCTTCAAAAGCCAACAAATTGGAGTTAACTTGACAGGAAGTGGCTTAATAATTAGATTATTTATTTATTCCTGACACATATCCCCCTGTTACTAGTCTCAGGAGATCCTGTAGATGGTACGATTTTCAAGCTGCCATTACTTCGCTGTCTTCTGTGAACAAAGAAGCTACTGTCTATCAGTCAATTAAATGCACTCTTTAAGCAGAGGCTGAGAAGTCCTCAATGGATAGAGCCCTGGGACATTGTGGCTGATGATTCCTTTCTCTGTACTGTACATCACACTCTCAACTACAGTCCCCACAGAGATGGAATAAAGTCATGCATTAAAATATCACTTGTTGATTTGTTTGCTAATGAAGAGCCATTGAAATGTTTGTGTGTTTCTGTGGCAAAATTGTTGATAAAAGGACTACTTGCTTGCATATCTTACTTCATCTTCAAGAAGCGCTTATTTAAGACTTACTAAAATTAAAGTCAACAAATTAAGGAAAAAACAGAGAGATGGATAATATTGGTTTACTTGCAATTCACATCAATGTAAATAACACCGAGGACAGCAAGAAGAGACAAAGGGGAATAATAGTACTTCAACCATGTCTGTAATAATTTTCTTCATTAGTAAGAATAAGAATCCCTGATCTTTTTTTTCTAGTACAGTAGTAAGCACCCATTTCAAACAATAAAAATGCTAAAGTATTCATTTTAAAATTAACCTAGACAGGCAAGAAAAGAGGGGGGAGCCGGGGGGGGGGGGGGGGGCATGAAAAAGATGAGGTTTTTTTCTCTTTGCATTTCTTTAAATACCCTGAGTTATCAAAAGCTTCCATCATTTAGAGATTATCGGTGTGCAGCAAGTTAGCCACTTATCTGAGAAAAGTACCACCATGCTGAAATAGTTACTAATACTGGTTAAGCATGCATGCTTAATGCAAAAATCACCAAAGTTATTTGAAACTGGGGCTTAATAATACTCTCTCTCACTGTCCCCACCCACCCTCATCTACCCACCAGGCTTTTTTATGGGATTTCATAATCTCTGCCCTTCCAGCACTCTTCTTCCACCCACCAAAAGCCCAGGTCAACAAAGCGGATGAGTGTGGATCACATTTTGTGCTAGGCTAGGAGAGAGGGAATGTTTTTTTAGTTGTTTTTTTACAGAAGTTGATATATACAAATATCTGTCTTCACACTGAAAATCATTAATTGGCAACCTCCATCTAAAGTTGATGCTGGTCTTATGCTGCTCATTTTAAAGAGCTGTATTTGCTCTGAAGAAGTACAGATAGTGCTGTAGCAGTTCTCCAGAATTTAGCATCTGTATGACCATTTGCACCTATGTATAGAGCCTGTAAGTGCTATTATACACACACACATTTATACATATATATATATTGTGTATAGAGAGTCACTGCGTCTAGGATTATTGTTTTCAATGAACTTAACAACAAGCTATAGGGAATTAATTCAAACCAGACTTAAACTGGAGTGTTTCTTATTCTTATCCTGTTATTCCAACTCATTTTATTAGAAAAAGCTTAGATACTCAGAGGTGTTCTATAATAGAAAATGAATTTGAAACCCATTCATTAATTGGTGATTAATACATTTCAGGATTAGTTTAAGCAAGGCCCTACCTCCTGCCCAGTCAAGTATGGTCTGGTTAATATCCAATTATCTACACCTTCGTACTTATTATGTCTTAATATTTCGGATATGATAACCAGAAACTTGAGAGTAATGCTAATGAGGAGCATAGAACAGGAATTAACCAGTGACACTCTCAATGATCCTTACTGACGAAACTAACTCCTTCAGTCTCCTCGGCACAATGGCTGAGCTACCACCTCACTTTCCATAAGCACTGCTTTCAATTCAGCCATTATGGGAGCTTAGAATTATATTTGTGTTAAAATCCTTCTTTTTGCATGCTTCATAGACCATCTATGGTCAAAAGATGCTCTGCACATCCTTTTTCATTTGTAGAGCTACTTTCTTTAAGTGGAGCCGGTAGAAAATCAGCAGTAAAGTAAAATGGTGATACCTACTTTAAAGAAAAGCTGTTTTGCAATTGAATGCACCCTCTTCTACACGTGGGCATATTCATGTGTATTTTGTATTTAAGCTGAACTAGCTATCATGTCCTTCAGTTTGTAAAACCGGTGCTTCAGCAACCAGCAAATTAGATATACACATCTGTGAACTACAAAAACTGAAACCCCTAATTCATAAATGTGAAACGTAAATACTGCTAAATTAAAATTTTTCATGCACAAAATGGTCAGGCCCTTAGCATTCAGTCTCAGGATTCTAGTATTATATGCCCTTCTAGTGGAGCATGCAAATAAAACCATTGCTCCAATGTATCAGTGGGGCAGAAATTAGTAGTTCTGTCATGTGGCCTGAAACTAACATAACTATAGAGGTAATTTCAACATATTAAAAAAAAGGAAGAAGAAACATTCCTTTTTGTAAATTTTCTTTTTCTTAACCAAGCTGCCATTTGAATATATTGTGCAACTCAGGGCATTATAAGAAGCCCCAGAGGAAATGAAGTAGTGGGCAGAATGAAGACTTGCTCAAAAGTACAAAGCTACATAACACATTATTTTTATTAAATGAATATAATCTGATAGTTATAGTACTTATCCAAGAGACTTTAGAGAATATGCTATTCACGGTGTGTTGGACAAAGCTTAGTTCAAAACACTGCCTCATTCACTGTGTTTATGATGAAAGGTACAAGCCTCATGTTTAGATTAGACTGGATGATAAAAGGAACAGTATATTTCTGTAATCAAAAGCAATCATAAAGCACATGTGCAGTGGCCAGGGTTAAGGATATGCCTGTAACATCCTGTTTTGGCTTTCTTTTTCCAGTTCCTAGCCACACAATTCAAATTTTCTGTCACACAGCAATTCAATAGAGTGTTGAAGTTCAGGACCTCAGCAGTATATTCTTAATATCTAGCTATTTGGCTAGGCACCCTTTTTCCCAGCCTTCTCACAGGCAACCTTCACAATGAACCCACTGTGCTTCTGGCTTCATTGCTTTTCATTGCACACCTATGTGAGTGCCAAGACATTGGATAACAGTGCAAAAAAATCCTCCACCCCCCAAGTCCCCCAGAAGAGACTCCTGCAGAGCACTGTGTAATTTATTGAACAGCTTGGGAGATGTTGATGTTTACTACCTCGTTCAATTAGACATTCAGAGGCAATGCAGCCCTCCGTTTCCTTCAAAGTTTGGTTAAAATGCCTAACCCAAATATCACTTAGTGCAAAGTGTGATTTGCGAACTGTCATAACATGATCAAATCAAAACCAATTTTCACCAGAGCAGTTAAATACTCATCTCTTCAGATGAGTGACATTTCCCTGCCAAATTTGAACTTTTAACCCACACTACTCCTTGTGTGCTGTTATTCTTCAAGTCAGATTTAACAGGGATGGTATTCTTAATATCTTTTGATAAAAATACAGCTGAGCTTACAAAAAAAAAAAGACTAAAATTAAAACAATAGAAAAATAAAAATAAATAAGTTAGAAATGAAATAAATGGGCTTGGGCAGGGAGCTAGTCTTCTTAATCTTAGGGCTACTTCTTAATAATGGAAGAATTCTCTACTTTTACCTGCTTCTGCGTTTGCACTAGTGATGGAGTATGCCTAGCAGTACAGACTGGAATTGTACCGCCAGGAAAAATCCTTCATGGTGGTTCATGGGAATAAATTAGGTGACAGAAAATAGGACTCTAATTTCTATGATATGTCACCTAGGTTACCGTATTTTACATCAACTGCCGCTTTTGTGCTGCATGTGCATCTCTTTCAACCCTTGTGATGGGTCCTCCAGGCCAGCCTTTTTGTGGGCTGGTAATTTTCTTTGTCTCCTTCAAGCTAAAGCTTCAGTGGAAGAAGGTTTCTTCTCTAACAAGAGAAACACTCTCAACACAGTTCAGCTGCCCTTTTTTTCTTAAATGTATCCTTTTAATTCATCTCCTTAAAAAGCAGATTTGGAAGCCTCTTTGACTCTGAATTCTCCTACACCATTTATGTCTCACAAATCCAGTTAACTTTTCATAGCATCACATGGTCCCTCTCTCTCCTTTTGCTTTATGGCATTCTCCTTCCTTGTTTGGAGGGGAATTCCTCTTTTTTCCAAGTACTGTTTTCACATCTTTGTTTGACAGGCTACAAAGACAATTTTTGTTTCGATGTGTCAAAATGGGAGTCAGAATGGGTTCAAGTCTTTGATGGTTCCAGAATTCCCAGTGACTTCTTTGCTAGCCTAGAACAAGTCACTGAAATGTGAAATGGAGACAGTACTTAGCCACAGAGATCTTTTTTTCAAGACAAATTAGTTAATGTACATTCAGAAGGGAAAGTACTGTAATGCTGTAAATAGCAAGCTATTAAATCATTTGTGTTTTTTATTATCTCTTGGCTAATGGGGAATTCTGCTGCTTGCCTTAGAGCTTCCAAATTTGGTTCATATTTCCTATCCATTTCAGAGTGTAATTTAAAGAAGAATTATTCCTTCTCTTTTACTGTATCATCACTTCTCAGAGATACTGTCCAGCTGATATCCATTCTTGACATCACTTGCTCCACACAACAGAAATTGTCCATTTCTTCCCCAGTCAGAACCAGTTAACAGGAAGAGAGTTAACAGAAATTGTGATGGCTTCCATGAGTCAGTAACAATGTCTTACTCTTATTCAGAATTTTTCCTTTGTCACTGCAATTCTGAAAGTTGCTTCAAAGTCCATCTGCTCTGCAGGTCCTGTACCCTGTACAAATCTCTTTCTCAATTCCTATATATTGTCCTATCATATAAAAATTATTCTTTTCTCCCTTACTCAGACCAGTTGGATTTCTTTGTCTTTCTCGGCTGTTGTTAATTTACAGTCAGTTATAGATTTGCTTTTGTAATGAGTTTGAGAGTTCACACTATAAAACGTATTGTCAGTCTTTAGCGTCAATCTCTTATTGTGGCGTTCAGCTAAGTCTTGTAAAAATGACACACTTGTGCACCTTTCAGGAGAGTTTTAATTTTTCAGTATTCTCTGCTGAAATTACTTTTTTTTTAATCTATAGTTGTGATTCAGTACCAGCTATAGCTGGCACCACAGATCCTGTAGCTTTAAATAGTGTGCCTTAATATTGCCCCCTTTGTATGCTGTATTATAATGAAGCAACATCACTAAATTGCAGTGAAGGGTGATTGTTGCATGGGGATGACTACTACACCTTGGGGTCTATTTGCACCAGATTATTTCTTTATTGTTGTTATTACAACCCATCTTCTTTACTCTCTTGATACCAAACTTGCTGTTGGACATCCATGTAGCACAGGGGATCTTTAAAAACATTTTGGACATCCATTTGTCTCTTAGGTACACACCAATGATTGTTCAATTCCAGGCTCTGGTATCCTGTGTGGCTTTGTAATACTTTAAGTGATGCCAGCTCGGTCTGTTCATATGACTTGCAGTGTTCTTCATGATTTGGTCTTAAAAAAAATTAGTTTGTTGCTGATAGAAGTGACAGACATTTCTTGCTAACTATTTTCAGACAGGAGCAATACTAGATTTATAACAACTGGAACATGCTTTTTACCTTCCTGCTATTCCCCATACATTTTACAATACAGAAGAGTGTAAGAATAATTTTGCTCGAGCTGTTTTCTTTCCTTTTGGCACTGTGGTCACATTCAAAGAAAGAGTTATAGCAGTGGTGTCAGTTTATCATCCAGTGCCATGACCATGAGAAACCTTCTGCAAAATTCATTTCACCCAAGCAAGCAAAATTATTATTATTATTGTGAAGATACAAATATTTTAATAAAGACACTTCCTTTCAAAAATATTTTCAATCTACAGTGACAATGTCTTAACAGTGATTTCAGCAAGGTAAGAGTGCATATTTCTGCCTTAGTTGTGCAAGGGGTCTTCCTCCATGCAGACAAGTTTTAACTGACTAGTCATATGATAAAGTGTAGTATAATAATTTATTTTGTATGTGTGGAGGTGAAGGAATTGTCCTGTGTTCTACAGCCACAGGGCAGCTCAGAGGACCACCACTGACACATTTACTGGAGGTACAAAGAACCATTGTCCACTCCCACATGCCCTCACTGCCTGATCACTTTGATACATTGGATAGCAAAGTTCCTGTCCCCCCTCCCACTGCAGCCTGGGAATTCAACATTCCCTACTGGTGTTCTGCTGAGGGGTGGATATAGAAACTAGAGCTCTTTGCATGGCTTGTGCAGTATCAGGGCTCCCAAGTGTGCTGGCCTGTAGCTCTACTGTCCACATTCTTTGGTGCTGTCCTTTCCAGGACTGTTTGACAAAAAAAAGTATCCCAAGCATAAGTTTCACAAGGTCCACAAGCTCCCTCTGTACCTGTATCTGTGCCTGTCACACTCAGGAAAAATTATAAATGGGCTTGCATGGCACCACGGTACATCTGGAATTGTAGAGAAAATGTCTGATCCTGAAAACATTCAACTGTGCATACGGTTTTATTCACATGAATAAATGTCACAAGCTTCCTTTCATACAGGAATAAGGATGTATATGTTCTCAAATGTTTGTAAGACTGGAGCCTAAATTGCCATTCCGGGTGGTATTTTAACAACATGTTCTAAATGTGGAAAAAAGTATGTGTCTTCTGTAATGAAGTCATCATCCCATTAAAGCATCTTTTTTCCCTCAGTGATACCAAACACAAATTTTGAGCTATAATTTGGACTTTTTCCATCCTTACAAAGATAGCCCATTTTTTTGCATTGCAAGGCAGCTTTTTGTTTTTTCAGTTTCTTCTTTAGCTTAATACTGTAGCTGGGTAGTATTCTCATTTAAATCAGGAATTAGATCTGACACACCTTGAATTGAACTATCAATTATTTTAAAACTGACGCCAGTTCCACAGTATTTGGTCGTACAAACTTCCGATTATGGGCCAGAGAGCATTGATTTTTAGCTGTCATTTCTAGCACACACACTGTAGAACTGAAATTTAAACCTTAATCCACTCTATAATACAATTAATTTTTAATGTGAAGTAATACTAATTGAAATAGCCTGAATTTAGTAAGTCACCACAAGACATTTTCAAAAGCAGGAGTCTCCATTGAGAACTGGAAGGACAGATAATCATTGTTACAGTGTTTACAGAATAAATGCACACTCTGCAGGCAATTCCATGCCAAGAGATTTTTTCCTTGTTAGATTGTATAAATATATTTCATTGTGGATTTAAATCTTTTTTTCAGTGATTTCTACTGTAATACAAATGGTTGCTGTGAACCACGTTATGTTGATTCTGTTTTAATGGAGATGTTTATTTTTATAGAACATTTTCAGTCTTGTGTCTCTTTTTTTAACACGACTGTCACTGTATTAGGTAATTATCAAATACATTGTGATGTTCAGAGAAACTAATTCAATTTTCTACCTCTAAAATGGTCAGCCATGCAGTTTCTATGTATGATAAACCAAAGCTGCCTGTTTTCTACCTGACTCTTTTTTCCCTTATGTTTGCCTTTCTTACAAGCAATATATCTTGTGCCATCCCAATTTCACTGCATCACTTTTAATTTTCAGATGTGATCTTTTCAGATGTTTTAGTGGGGAGGATGGAGAGGGGATTTAACTGCAGAGGAACAGATCTTACGCAATTAACCAAGGAGGGATTTAATCATTTGTATAATAGCAAGATGCCATTTATCTGATAAGAAGGAATATTTCTTAGAATGCTTCAGTTCTTCTGATGAATGGGCTTGTACAGTGTTTAAAGTGAGCACCAATGTTAAGTGAAAAAAAATGTCATGTGCTTTATATCATCCTTTCATGGATTTCACATTACAGTATTTAATAAGCCAATAGCGCTGTTAAATATTTAGCAAATGTTCCCTCAAAACCTTGCCATATATTCAAATGGGATTTTGAGGCATTTTACAGCACATAAGTAAAAATTATGCTTTAGTTCTTGAAATGGTTGTATCATGGCATATTTCCTAAAGGAAGTGCAGGACAACACGACATAAATACATTGAGCAGATTTCACACCAAAAGAACACCAGAATTGATTCCCATTTTTCAGATTAAGAGTTCAAACTGACTCCCATTTTGTCAGAAGAAAGCTGCACTTAGTTATTTGTGTGGTATTAAAACAGCATTATAACATTTAGTAAAAACCCTGTGACTCACAGGTTGGTGTTATAAAGGTAGTCTTGCCAGTACATAGTTTTTAACAATTAATATTTTCTGAGTTGTGGGTGAGAGAAAAACAGAGACCAAGTTGTTGCCATCTTCTGAGGGTAGCAGTTCATCACCAGGTAGCGCTTTCAGGTTCTGTAGTACACAAAATAGAGATTTAATAACATAGCTGCTGCATGATGTTGTTAATGAAACAATAATAAATCATTAGGAACCCTGTCTTCTTTGACAAACGTCCACAAGTTTCAGATTCTTGTTGTATGCTAATTAATCCTCAGTAAGTACTTGTATAATAATTAAATGTCCTGCACTTAAAGAACAGCCAAGCCTATTTATACTGTTTAAGACAACATGCCTCTTGTTATCTTTGAAAGGTATGCGGGTTCCACATGTGATGCAACGGGTATTCATCTGTTTCTTGGGATAGTTCCCAGATATTTGGTCATGTCCATGTGTAAGAGGAAGCTACAAAGGTTGGGCAAGCCTGTCTGGCTGTATAATCAATGTGTTTGCTGCTGCTGCTGCCCAGCTGCACGTTCCTGCCCCATGCAGAGGCAGCACAGCGCTTCTGCTGCTTGCACTGACAGGTAAGGGACAGCTTTGCAGGTGCTCAGCCGCCTGCATTGAGGCTCCCACTCCTCTTTTCCTTGGGATATCTCCAATCCTCCCGTTCATTACTTAGTCTGTGAGCTTTGTGCATGTATTTGGGTCCACTGAGGAACTATATTTTCACATGTTCTTATAGAAAATAAAGTCTTGCTCTGGTAGGTATGAGGCATATTTAGTGTGGCACATAGTTTAACTCCCGAAGGTGAAAAGCAGTGTTCTTCTGCAAATGTTATTTTCTATTTGGATGAATATAAATATTTTTTCTAATTTTCAGTTTGTATCAGCCACCTTTTTTAATTTTTTTTCAATTTTTAAATTTTAATATT
The DNA here is from genome assembly GCF_030490865.1 of Poecile atricapillus. Lineage (NCBI taxonomy): Eukaryota > Metazoa > Chordata > Aves > Passeriformes > Paridae > Poecile > Poecile atricapillus. The sequence goes on along the minus strand of NC_081250.1, from coordinate 107,822,482 downwards.
GTAAAAAAATTACTCACTTTGGAAGAAATGCCAGTGTAGCTTGTTTGAAAATTATTTGAGTCTGCTTGAAAATGTTGGATTTTTCTTGGGAAATCATTTTCATATGCATGGCATATTTGTTTAAGTATTAAAAAATTAAGGTGTTAATTGCATGCATGTGTGTGAATATATGGAAAGGTCTATATAGTTATATAGGGTAGGCATACTTAATATGCATAGCTTGATGTATCTTGACCTCAGGTTACAAGAGTAGAAAATCCCATTTTCCAGCTTGTTTCAAATGTAGTAAAAATGCTGCTTCAGTTGCTTTATGCTACTCACATTGGGAAAGGTGCTTATACTGTGATAATTATCATCAAGGAATATTAATGCGTTCAGCATTTGTAACCCAAAAACTCATTATAGCTTAAGCTGTGCATCATCTGTGAAGAGAGAACTTTGCCAGAATTCGCTCTTCACAGGGGTTGCCTCCTGCTTGTGATGGAGTGGTCAGAGTATTGGAAGAGGTCACTCAGGCTATTTTTGAAAGCTCAAGTTTTGCAATTCTTGATTCACTACCTTCTGTCTAAGTAGCTTAGCATTCTTCCCCCACCCTCCAAAAAAAAATTTCCAATTTATAATTGAATGCCTGGTGAAGTGCATAAAGTTAAAAGATTGCATCTCATTATGCATAAGAGGCTAAAGGTGTAGACATAAATATTGCACATCAAGGTCACAGAAATTTCAGAGTCCATATTCCATCGCCATTCATGGGATTTGCACGATCACCACTGTCACTCATGCTAATGGGAACTAGTTGTTCTAATACTGTGGTCTTTGATAAGAATATGGTTTCTTACTTGAGTAAAACTCTTGATGCTTTTGGTAGCAACTTCCACTTCACTATTTATGTATTCTGGGACCATGTTTTGATTCCTTAATGCTATTTCACCATGAGAATAAGATTTATCATTTTTACACTTCTCTTGTCTTCCAAGCTCCTAAACCCACAGTTTAACAACCTTCACATTTCTAAAATACACTTGAGCAGTCTGTTCAAAACATCAGAGCCTAATCCTTTCCCCACCCAATTTTCACACCAGTGTCCCCCAGTTGATTGAACTTATTTACATTGATGTTGTTGAGAGGAGATTCAGTCCTTAGGTTTATTTTGTATTTTCTTTAGTACATCTTGTTTTGAGAGTCTATATGTGCTTGTACATTACACTACTCAAATGGTAGTAGAATGGTTACAGAATAAGATGGCTGAAGTATCTAACAATAAATAACCCTCTGCAATAAAGAATTTCTTTTTTGTTGACTTGTAATTGAAATCTTCCTTACAACTAAGCACTCTGCAGATGAATATTATGCTTCCACCCTTGGTTATGGAGACAGTAGCAGTGCCAAAATTGTGTTCAGTACTGTTGCTGCTGGAATTTTTAATATGCCTGGGTTTTATTATTTTTCCTTCCCAATGCTGATACAATGCTTGTCATTTCTCTTAATATTGCCACATGTTGCATGTTGTAGTTTGCTTTATATTAGGCAGAGAAGGCTGGCTTTTGTGGACTGCTTTGTTTCTGAGGTCAGGATGTGAACCTGGCCTTGCTCCTGGGACGACTAGAAAAATCTATTTCATAACTTTCTGGAGGCCTCAAAGAAGGCTAAGAAAACAAAACAAAAAAAACCACAAAAAACCCACAAAACCCACAGGCTTAGTTTAGACCTGGTGCAGAGTTAGATTCATCAAGAGGAAAGCTTGCAGCTGATCAGCTTTTCTTGTCATAAAGAGTCCCTGCTGTCAGTGCACACTCCACTGATATAGCAAAGCTTTGGGGAGCCTTGTGAGTCTTTTCAACACCCACATATTTGTGCAGAAATACCCGACTTGATAATATAGAAAGAATCTGCTGAAGTAAGAAATTGCTTGCCTATTAAATCACCAAAATGAACGGCTCAAAAAAGAGGTAAACACAGTCCTCATGGCCTGAGTATGCGTATTACAGGCTTGCCTGGTTCACTTATGGGGTATAACTTTGGTTTGTGCAGCAGAGTGCTAATGCCTTGTAATGAATGGCTGTCTTAAACCAAGGAGAGAGTCTCAGCAGGTGACAACACAGTTGATGGGAAATAATATGGTACCATATCTGCTGTGTGAATGTAAACTTAATAATCGCTATGAATTTTGAGTAACCCTGCTTCCTTTCCAAAGAAACATTATAAAAAGATTGCTTCCAAATCCTTCAGATACTGTTCTTGAGATAGATGCCTTAGTCTTTACCTTGAGGTGCTGGAAATGAATGTATGCTCTTTGCAAGAGATAAGGGTGTAAACTTTCAAAGGAGTAAATTGTATTTCCATGTTTAAGTTCACCATTTGCACTTCATGTGGTGAAAGCCAGATGTGAGGAATTACTTTTCAACATTATTTCTCCATCTTCTGTATCTCAGGACTTCTGAGTTATTATGCTAAAATGTTCTATTACATGTAATAAAGAAATGTTGGAAAACTAGAAATAGAGAAAGATTGCCTCCATCGATTTGGCTGCACTTGGATTGCTCCAGCTACATCTTAAATCACAAAACAGATCATCTCCATGCAACATAATAATGTTACTGAAAAAAACAAACAATCTGCATTTGCTGATGGCATGAAAAATGAAA
>NC_081250.1:107809837-107814837 GCF_030490865.1 Poecile atricapillus | reverse complement strand
ATGTTAATGTAGTAAGTATTTTAGGAAAAATGAGAAGACTTGTAAGTACTTAACATTTTATTGAAATTTAATTGAATAGTTAAGGGGTGATTAAAAATCTGAAATTAACACTCTTTAGAAATTAATGACAGTCATTAAGATGTAATGGGGCTGCTCACCAACAGTGCTCAGAAAGGTTGGGGGATTTAAAATTGCATGGGGGTCAGAGCAGTGAAAGATGTTGTTTATAGTCTCTGGAGTCTTGACAGCAATTTTAGAATTGGAACAAAAGTGATTTTTTTTTTTTTCCAGTATTACTGTAACTACAGTAGAGTCTGGGATTTGGGGTGGGTATTTGTGATTGTCTAGTTAAGGGGACTAACACCGACTAACTCATCAGAGGTACAAGCAGTAGCATTCATTGTGGGCCTGTTTGTGCTATACTACAAATGGTTGTCTTGACTTTTGCAAAAGAGCATGGTTCTGCCCTCCCTTCTAACTCTCTTCACAAAATAAAAGGCAGTTCATTATTTATATTACCTGAGTCCAGGGTCCTCTTATGAGTAGAGACTAATGTTCATACAAAATGGAGTGATATAATGTGTAATGATTTTGCTATATGAATTTTCAGTCCCTAGAGAACAAATGGAGACCTACAGATGCCTTCAGTTTAGATCTCCATTTGTTACCTGACCAGAGTGGGCAGAGGTGAAAGGTCAGAATATAATTTGCTAAGCCTCACAGCTTATGTTGATCTTGGAGGTTGAGTGATTGTCACAAAGGCTCATTGAGACTGTGTCACAAAGACTCCTTGATACTAAAATGCAAAATGCAGTAGAATGTATTTGTATATTTATTTACTCATACTGTTCACTGAAGACTTTGGGAAAATTAATTCCAGAAAGGTAGCAGAGTCAATGGGCTTCTCCTGGTTTACCTTAAATTTGCTCACTAGATTTTTAAGATCAGTACCTATAGTTGGTGTGAAGACTGCTTCAACAAGTTACAGCAGTGAAATATTTTGGGTTGTGCAAGCTAATCTCAGCAAAGTAATGTCTTTTACAGTCCTAGGTCATGAATATTCCTCATAGATATCAAAAGGAAAGCATATTCTGCCTAATTTTCAGGTGATTTTTTTACTAACATTACCCTATAACAGGTTAATCTGCAAATAATAAATTTATGTTATGTTACTGAAAGAGATTAAAGGTTTATTTGAGCAAGGAATACAATAGAAAATTCAGAAGATGTAAAGCATTTTGCTTGGATTTTGTGTTCCATACATTTTTTCTTTCCCTCCTTCATGTTCTTTCCACTCTCATTTGGCTAGGTTCACTGTCTCCACTTATCTCCTCTTTTCCAGAAGTTAATCAGAGGGTAAAAAAAAATAAAAATAAAATTAGTAACATCCTGGTCCATACCATTAACCCCTTTTTGAACCAGTTACTTACCGTAACAAACACATCTAGCAAGCAGCAAAGCACAGCAGTGTTTCGCAGAACTTAGTTCCATTCCATCACTTTGTGTGGCTGGCCCACTGCATTCTCAGATAGGTCATTAATGCAGCAGAACTATAAAATACCTTGAGAACTATAAAATACCTTGGCCCAAGACCCTGTGCCTTGAAGCTGCTGAAAACTTCGGTTTCTAAAACCACACATGTGTGCACAGGGGTTTAGCAGCGTAACAACTTGTGAGATCAAGGCCCAAGGTGGGAGAACCTCATGTGACAGCATTCATTGAGCAGAGAGTCACACTGCTGAGGTTAAAAAAAGGGGCTTGTAACTGCATTATGAAACATCTCCTATGAGCTTACAAAGTGGGGTAAAGGATAGTAGGGCACTGAATGCAAAAAAAAACCAAAAGAACCAAAAAAAACCCCACCAACCAAAAAAAACCCAACAAAGTTTCAAAGGAACATTGGGAAATTTATTTTTTTTATTGTTCTTAAAAACACAATGTGAGGATAGAAAAATGAGACCTGTTTAACTTATGGAAAAAAAGTCCGAGTGGAGATTTAAGAGAGACGGATTATATTCCTAAAAGGAAATAGGTTTGATGCCAGTCAGCTTTTTGAAGTAGCAAGTAATTTGAAAACAAAGGGTTCATGACTGAGGCTCTGACTGGACTACAGCAGACAAACAGCTTAGGAGAGAATATTTTTTATAAAAAAGGGCGGATGGAATATGGAGCTTTCTGCCAAAGTCAGCAGTGGAAATAAGCAGAGGGAGTTGGACACATTTTTGGAAAAGAAGGGAGTACTGGGGTACCGCCACAAGCTATGCTGTGGGAGCCAAGGTTAGGAAATGTAGTTCAATTTGTGCATGCTCTGTTTATGGTAGAAATATGGAGCCTTCATAAGTTTTTTACCTGGCCTTTCATTTTTCCATATATGCCAGCATACTCTTACTGCTGCATATGAATAAAATATTTTTTTAATATCTTGCTTCTTTTTAGACAGTAGTCTGCAGCAGCATCTGTGAGAGCAAGGTGAAACATAATGTAGATTTCAGTTACTACTGTGTAGTATTCAGAAAAATTCTTAGCTATATGACATTGATGGATTTTTTTTGTACATTAAGGTGTAACAGCTTGATAGTAAATGCCATCAAAACCCACTGTTGCAAGAATGCCAGTGTCATTCTTCCTTCATTTTCACAATAGGTTTAATTATTTGCTGGATTTTAATACTCGTTGGTCATTCTTAACATCATTGAATTAACACCAAATCCTATATTGGTAAAAAGCCTTATGGTGCCCCACTTTATTATAATAGTGCAATACAGATTAAAATTGCATCTGTTGAGATTACATTGTGTGTTTGGATTACGGGAGACAGAAGCACAATAATCTCTGCTGAATATAACTATTGAAGCCAATAACCTGTAACCAATCACATAGTTCTTCTGTTGAAAAATGTGAGCTAGAAAGGATTACATCTTGGAAAAGATCATAAATCTGTCACCACTAATGTAATCTTTACAGGAGCTTTGTAACCAGTTAGCAACTAAAAGAGATCATTACTTCTTTTGCTATAATTACAATCATAACACATATTTGATATTTTATAACTTTCTTTGTTCAGCAGCAAATGCATTATAAAGTGTACAGCATTAATAAATAGAGGCATAATGAATGTGACTAATTGATTTTGGCAGTCAAAGACTGGCATACTTTTTATACAATAGGGAATCCATTCAAAGAAGCTTAACTGCTATTGAGTGTGAGCCTTCAATGTAATAATGGGACCTAATTTGGATTCTGTTGTATGAGGTGAGTAAAGCAGTACAAGTTAATACTATATACAGCAGTGTAGTTCAGGGTGTAATATACACTTGCATGCAGTGATTCCTCTTTCCACTGCTATAAACCACTATATCCCAGCTCACACATGTGCTGCAATATTTTAGTAAGCACTCCAATCTGTCTAAGTGTCAGAAACTCTGAATGGAGAAACTTTGTATCTTTTATGGAAGGGGGCATATTTAAAATACTCCTTTATTTTTTCAATCTGACTGGGTACTACTTTTTGTCCTCATCTCTTTACTGCTGGGCTCAGATTTTCCCTGCATGTGAAATCCATAGATAGCAATGAAAGTGCTGGGAGACAGCACAAAAAGATTAAATTGTATGCCCAAGTGCAACAGCATAGCCTTTTAGCAGGTGTTTAGTGAAAAATTAATTCCTTGAAATTCCAAGGGAGAAGCCTGAGGGTTTATGAATAGTATGACCAGTCTTACAATCAAGACTTTGGATGGATATAAAAACTGATTTTGTATTCTTTACAAAATCTCCGTAAGATAAATATATAATGAGAAAGCTACTTAATTGTGGACACGACAGTGACAAAGCCAATAAAACCTTGCACCCCCATAAATCCTATCATAATTCCTGTCCTTAGGTTCATGCATGCAGTAAAGACTCTGGGGTTTTGTGTGGATTTTTTGTTGTTTTGGGTTGGGCTCAGGGGGTTGGTTTGTTGTTGCTGTGGGGGTTGTTTGTTTGTTTATTTGTTTTAATGTGACTCTTAATGTCACTTGGTGAGGTAGGGAAGGAACAGGCAGTGAGAGGAATAAGAATAAAATAGATGAGCTTTCTGCAGCCCACAGCTCCAGAAGTCTGCTGGTGCTCAGCATGGAAGCAGGGTGGAGTTACTCCAGAAAGTCCTGTTACTGTGCACAATTACACTTGTTTAAGGATTTGCTTGTTTTTTTAAAAGGAGAGAAAGTGGCCCTTAGTGTTCATTCACAACATTGCTACTTCTTGTATTACTCTTATTCTTGTGTGTTAAGCCTCCTAATGTGAAGCCAAGAGTAGTTTACACCAACCAACTTTTCATTAACTGTGGTAGTAATTGATTTACAGGGGGTTGTAGCTGTTTATTTTTAATTAATTCGCAACAATGGAAATCTTGTTTTTCTTAAAAGCAAAAAGGCAAAAAAAAAAAAAATACAAAACTTCTTGCATGACTGTCTGGCACCATACAAGACATTGTGTTTGAATGCAATTAGAAAATAGCAGTAATGGAAAGTCAGTCATTTCCAGGCAATGTGCAATTGATTTTCCTCCAATCAGAATAGGGAATGAGATCCTCTTGGTTTATTATTACATTATTTATGAGGTCATATTAAAACTGATCATTATTCCTAGCACTTCAGGTTGGGGAACAGGATCTAAAGGCTGTGCTGATAGAAGTAGCAAAAAAAGTACTGGTTTGGTGAATAGTATTCTGGATTATTCCTCATATTACATATGCATGTAATAATTCCTGGAATTTTCTTTTGTTTGTCTCTAAACCATTTCATTATCTGGAATACATCAACACAAACGCATCCTGAAATTTCCAAGAGGTCTGTTGAGGTTTATGTATCCTTGTCTGAGAGGCATAACCTTATATTGGGCATCCTGAGTTCCATCTTTTTATTTTGTCTTTTTCCCTTCATTGTGGTAAAATATTTCAGTTCTGAAAGATTTGTAGAATTGAGTTCTTTCTGAAAAGATGTTAAGAAGACAGATCTAAA